>NC_045426.1:306464498-306769706 GCF_902635505.1 Sarcophilus harrisii
CTAAGGAAGCTACAACCACCTACTAACAATGTTCCCAAGACCTCTAACCTAAGCACATCTAAGATAGAAGGAAAGGATTACAATATATTATAAAGGATGAAACTGTGATCCTGTGACCCAGAACCAACACTGTACAGCTCTATAATGACTGAAATGCTCTCCCTCTTTCAATTAATTTCCTGCAAGTGTGAACTAAGATTCCACTTCTTACACAAAGCCTTCCCTAACCACTCTCAATACCAGCACCTTCCTTCTGTTAATTATTTCTTATTTATCCTGTATATAGTTTGCTTCGTATACATTTGTTTGCATATTGTCTCCCTCATTCAATAGTGTGTGATAACAATGTCTAATTCAAAAATACTCAGAGATATCTCAAAGTGAAGAACTTAACTTAAGTGGATTGAAGGGACTTTTCCCATTAACATACAAATTTAATTGTTGACATGTTCAATTATGGAGGAACCATATTTTAGCCAAATTATTCCTCCGCCCAAATATTGTCCACCCCAAACAAAACAGCAATATTTTATCATTTTCTTTTTCTTTTTAGTACTTTGGCAATTTATTCCAATTCTGCAGAAGGTTCCCTAATGGATTATTGGCTGAACCAGGTATTACCTGACTTCTGGCTTGGGGATTTCAACTGCATTTTCTCCATGATTGGAGAGGACCATATTCCTACTTCCAATCCTTTTTTGTAAACATCACTTTTTATGAGCAGTCAACCAAGAGCTGCTTTGGTGAGTCCGTTCCCTTGGGAGCTCTACAGCCTGACAACACACAAACCTTTATTTTGTGATAACTAAGCGCTCGGGTCTCCCCCGATGAAGACCACGTATTTTAAAATCAGCCGGAGTCAGGAATTCAGGTTAGGGGAAAATCGTCCATCTTTATTCTCAGTGAAGAAAGATCGGAGGTGGAAGGGAATGGGCAATAGCAATGTGTGCAGCTGAGTCAAGAAGCTAGCTAGACCAGAAGCCACATGACCAGCAGCTGCTAGCATGGAACCCAGGCTCAATCTCTCCCAGCCTCTCTTCCTGTCTCTCTGCCTCCACCCACCAAAATTGTCATTTCCTATACAACACATCAGGACTTACACAGAGAGTGGGCGGGGGACCATTCTTTATCCAAGCATGTATATTAATAGAGTATAGTCCAATTACTATTTAGCCTCACATGCTTGGGACCTCAGTGCATCAACTTAAGCCTCAGCCCATTATATCCCGACCCAGCCAATTGATCCCCAGACTCCTGAAGGCCTACCTTGGATTGCACATGCAAGTCTTCCAGACCACAAGCTCACACACACACACACACACACACACACACAAAACACCAGGCACTCTGCTAAGTGTCTCTGTTGCAGGCCTCTGCCTAGCAGGGAGGATAATGGGGCCAAACCCCAGAGTCTTGGGAACAAAAGGTCCCTAGGTGCCTTTTGGTCTCCAAAGCCAGGGATCATTCCCTTACCAAGCATTCATCCCAGAAAAGAGCCCCCAAACTGTGTGGGATAACAGCCTTAATTCAAAAATACTCAAAGATATCTCAAAGTGAAGAACAGAAGCTTTATTAGAATCTTGCAAGAAGCAGGCAGTCCACTCCCTGGAGTCTTAGAGAGAGGAGGGCCAGTTTCACAAAGACTGACAGATAATTTAAATGGTCAGGGAAAAAAAAATTACAGGAACTATTCACCTACCCATCTCCTGTTAGTCCTCCTAAAATCATTGGCAAACTCAACGTTTATTCCTCTATTTGTCTCTGGAATATAGGTGGGCTTTTGTGGCACTAGGGTCTTGGTTAGGCAATACCTGATTCAAAAGAAAAAGTCTGTTCTACTTCTAAAGTTAATAATCTGTTAAATCGGAGGAGTTAGAAGTTTCTAAACTAACCTGAGAAGACTTGGTTTTATCTCAGATTTTTCTCAATAAACAAATAGAGATTAGCCAGTTTGTAGACTTTTTGAATATCTCCAGGCTATTAAATAGTTAGTTAGATTCTTTTCTAAGCAGTTATCTCTTATGAGTCTTATTATTCTGAGAAGTCCTCAGTTACCTGGGTCACTCAATAGTAAACTCCTTGAGGTCAGGGACTGTCTTTTGTTTCTTTTTATATTCCCAACAATTAACACAGTGCCCAGCATATGGTAGGCACTGAATAAATGTTTATTGAATTAAATAGCTCATGCCTAAAATTTCAAGTAGTTCATAGTACAGCCTAGTGGACAGGGGACACACAACAGAAAATACAGATATACTATAGGGAAGCTATCTAGTTAACCAGACTTCACAGAGCTACAATTCTATCACAGTCATATCTGATACTCTTTCTCTCCCTCCTATCAACAGATTCAATTCTAAAATCACAGTATAATGTCAGTTTCAGAAACACCAGTCTAGAGTCATAGGCTATCTCTGCTGATAGCCCATCATAGAGTGAGAGAGAGGCTGCTGCTCTTGTTAAGACTATGGAAGCAGATGCTACCTTTCTGCTCTCACAGTTCAATAGCCCTGCCTTTCTGCCTGTGGTAAAATGGTCCTATTGATTAATGATTTAACTAATAACTCTTCCAAAATTTTTATCAGTATAACGTAACACATGTACACAACTTATTTTTCTCTTTCTTAGGGCCTCTTTCTCTGCCTGGTCCTAAGAAAGTTGTAGATGATCTAACCCATAACTTTAGGATATGGTGCTGCTTTGAACTAGCCAGGTCCCTGAATCAAGGAAATTTAGGCTTAAATTTCTAGATACCAATCTTCTTTCTCAAGTTCCCAGACCAAGGACAAATTCCCTTATTTTAGCAAATGCAAAAAACATCCACACAGCAGGAATTGATTTACTGTGTGATATTAATAACATCATGTAGCAGCTCTTCTTTGTAGTGTTTAGCATATGGATTATCTATAAGCTTCCTCCTACCAACTATTAATTCTTACATGTTTTCTTTCAGTTACATAATGAAAAAAATCATTTTTGCAAAGTGATTATATTACTAAGGCCAAACAAAAACAACTTTGGCATTTTCATTTAATTTCACATCTGTCAGTTAATGCAAAATTTACAAAGGGCAAATGAGGTGAGAAAATTACCATAGCTTGTAAAAAAAAACATCCAAATAAGCATAATCTTGAATTAGCAAGATTTTTAAAACTACAATTCATTATTTGGATAGGAAAAAGTAAAAAAAAAAAAAAAAAAAAAGTAATAAGCTCGCAAGAGCAAGTGAATTGGATGGATGAATGAATGGAAAAGTAGATGGGTAACATTACAAGAACTTCCTTAGAGTAGATATCAATTAAGCCCAGACTCCTGTATCTTCTACAATTCTTTCCCAGATTGGAGCAATAAGAATGGATGTTCCAAATATTAATACAGAGACCCTAGAAGATTGTTCACAAACTTTTTTAAGTAAAGTTATTGTTTTTGTTGCTGTTTGTCCTTCATTCTTGAAGATGAGCTTGACATCAAGGAAATAAATTAGATTTGAGTGATGGAGGATTGTACAAGGTCACCAGCTTCATTTTCTACTCCAGAACCAACTGGGTCCAGTGCACATGTAGTTCAAGATGACTGGAGATGTCCCTGGATACAGTGGGAGATCTTGGCCTTTTTAAACGATATCTCAGTTTGGTAATAACGAAGCAAAGACCTTTTTTACTTAGAGTAGGCAGAATTATATTCACCATATATATTTACTAAATTAATAAAGGAAACACTTTCATTTTAGAAAAACATTCAGCATCAGGGAAGTACTAAATTTTAGACTTGGAACAGACTTCAGTGGCCATCTGGCCCAAAAAATTAAAAAAAAAAAAAAAAAAAAAGGGATTCCCATTGCAAAATGTGTGAGAAGTGGTGACCGGTCCTTTGATAAAAAGAAACCACACTCTTGTGGCAGGTCTCTTTGTAGTGGCCAGAAACTGAAAACTGAGTGGATGCCCATCAATTGGAGAATGGCTGAATAAATTGTGGTATCTGAATATCATGGAATATTATTGTTTGGTAAGAAATGACCAACAGGACAATTTCAGAGAGGCCTGGAGAGACTTACATGAACTGATGCTGAGTGAAATGAGCAGGACCAGGAGATCATTATATACTTCAGCAACAATACTATATGATGATTAATGAGACGAACCAAATCAGTTCCAATAGAACAGTAATGAATTGAACCAGCTACACCCAGTGAAAGAATTCTGGGAGATGACTATGAACCATTACATAGAATTCCCAATCCCTATATTTTTGTCCTCCTGCATTTTTTATTTCCTTCACAAGCTAATAGTACACCATTTCAAAGTCTGATTCTTTTTGTACAGCGAAATAACTGTTGAGGACATGTATACTTATTTTGTATTTAATTTATACTTAACATATTTAACATGTATTGGTCAACCTGCCATGGGGTGAGGGGATGGGGTGAAGGAGGGGAAAAATTGGAACAAAAGGTTTGGCAATTGTCAATGCTGTAAAATTACCCATGCATATAACTTGTAAATAAAAAGTTATAATATTAAAAATAAATAAATAAATAAACCACACTTTCCTTGGGTAACCCAATTCACATTTTGTTTAGTATAGTTCTAATTGTTAGGAAACTTTTCTTGACTTCAAGCTGAAATTTACTTCTGTAATTCCCACCAATTATTAAAGGATTTTGCCTTTGGAGGTTAAGCAGAAGACAAATCCCAAATGCACATGGCACTCATTGGAAGATATGATAGTTAAGGCATACTTTTTGGATTGAAAAAAAAATTAGCTTTCAATAACTCATGAAATTCTACAGACCAGAATCTTACATTCCTCAAGCATGCTACTTAGTGCTCTCAATCTCTGTCTTTCCCCTCTCTCTCTCTCTCTCTCTCTCTCTCTTTCTCTCTCTCTTTCTCTCTTTCTCTCTCTCCCCGTGTCTCTCTGTCTCTGTTTTCCTCTCTCCCTCTTTCTCTCTCTCTCTCTCTTCCTCTCTCTCTCTCCCTCACTCTCTCTCTCTGTCCTTCCCCCTCTCTTCCTGTCTCTCCTTCCCTGCCTCCTCTCTTTCTCTTTTCTTCTCTCTCCCCTTTTCTCTCTGTGTGTCTCTCTGTGTTTCTGTCTGTCTATCTTTCTCTCTGTCTCTCTCTGTTTCTGTTTCTGTCTCTGTCTCTGTCTTCTCCCCCTCTCCCCCTCTCTCTTTCCCTTCCTCCTCCTCCTCCTCTTCCTTTTTCCTCTTCATCTTCTTTGTCTTCTTCATCTTCTTCATCTTTTTCTCTGTCTTCTTTGTCTTCTTCCTCTTTTTTTCTTCTTTGTCGTCTTTGTCTTCATCTTCTTCTCTCTCTCTTTCTCTCTGTCTTCTCTGTGTGTCTCTCTGTCTTTCTCTGTTTCTGTGTGTGGCTCCCCCTCACTCTCTCTCTGTCTCCTCCCTCCCTCTCTTTCTCTCTCCCTCACTATCTCTCTGTCCTCTCTCTTTTCCTCTTTCTTCTCTCTCTCTGTTTCTCTCTCTTCCTCTCTCTCATTCTCTTCTCTCTCTCTCTCTTTTTTCTCTCTCTCTTTCCCTCTATCTCTCCCTCCCTCCCTCCTGCTCTCTCTCTTCCTTTCTTTTTCACTCTGTGTGTGTCTGTGTCTCTCTCTGTCTCTGCCTCTCTCAGTATATATGTATATATGTATATATATATACATATAATAAACTTTAAAATATATTCATGTATTCATTTTTCTTTCAATAAACAATAAGTGCCTACCATGTGCACAATGCTGTGATAAGAGTCACAAAATTTACATAAAACATGATTTCTGCCTTCATGGAACATAACAATTATTAGGGAAATAAGAGCCAGATATTAGTAATACACATTATTATGTGACAAACGTAGTGGCAAGTTACACAAAAGAAAGCTTTATAAGATCCAAGAGGGGAAAATAATTTCCTAAAGCACACATCTGATGTCACCATCATGCTCAGTAAATTCCAGGATTCCATATTATCTCTAGAATAAAAAGTACAACTAATGTGTTTCATATTTGAAACTTTTAAAAATCTCATACCATTATATATCTCTAGGATTTTTGAACTTTTTCTTTATTCTTCTCTTTGCATTCTGTGGTCCAGCTACTCTAGCCTACTTGCAATTCCTCACACATGATACTCTGCCTCTTTCTTTGTTGCTTTGCATCAATTCTGTTCCATGCCTAAAACATTTTTTTTTCTTTCTCTATCCTTGTCTTTTTAAATCTCTGGTTTCCTTTGAAACCTAAGCTCAAACCTAAATCTGGTGTCCCAGCCTATTTGATAATAGCTCCCTCAGATATTGCCTTATATTTACTCAGTCTATATGTATTTATGTATAGGGTGTGTTCCCCATTAGAATGCTAACTGTTTGAAGGCAAAAATATTTATTTTGCTCTCCATTTATATTCCCATTTTCACTGCCATAGTATCAGATTCACAGTAAGTGCTTGCTGATTTATTGAATCAATCTAACTTCTACCAGAGCTTCTGCTACTAACCACTTCTGCTCTCTACCATTTTCTTCTTCCCACCCTTATTTTGTGGGATTTTTAACAATTTCTTCAGCCTTGTTTCTTTTGGCTTCTCAGTTCATGCATCAAATGGCTTTCATGGACATCAACAGCCAATCACAATATTCCTTTTCTGCTCCATCACATAGCATATTGTCTTTGTCTTTGGTATTCTATTCTTCTCAGTGGTTTTGCTGTGAATGAGGGCAGAGACTATAGCTTCACTCCTAAAGACTCTTCTCCCTCCTCCCCCATATCTGTTAGGTTTGAGATCGTTCTAGACAAAAAGAAACCATACTAGCTTCCAGGTAACTGGATTTCACTATTTTTTTTTCCTTAATAATTCAAAGGACAAAGAAAATGTACTGTGAGAAGTTTCTCTGACTTGATGGAGGCTGACAAAGTGAAAACACTTGACAGCCAAGTTAGGTTTTAAATTAGAATGCAAGTAAGAAAGCTCAAAAGTCAATCAGTCAGCCCTGAAGAAAGTGAGACTGCTTTCCAATCAATGGCTGCTCAAACCTCTTTGATTAAAGGCTGGATCTGTCATTTTCTATTGTCTGAAGTTAATGAGTCACTTTGAATTAGGCCTCTATAGACTGCTTTTGATGTTCTGGGAAGGAAGGCTGAAGGGAGTTTTTAAACAATGGATCGACTTCCTCCTAGATGGGGTCTTTAAATATGCTTCCCTAGAGTAACATTTATAAAGCCCTCCATTAATTCTCCCCACACTATCCTTGGAGGTATTAGAACCCTGTGTCTTTTTTTTTTTTTTTCAAACAATCAATATTTACTTAACACCATAACCAAGACAAAGCACTAGGCTTATTTGGAGGGGAGAGAACTGGGAGAGGAAATACAAAGATGCATAAGATAGTTACAAAGATCTCTCAAAGCTTCCTGTATGATTAAGCAACATAATATCCATTAAAAGTTTACCAACGATAAATGCACTTTGTTATAAAAATAACTCCACTCCACTCCACTCCACCCCCAATCAAAAGCAAAAAACGATAGAAATTGTAAGGATTGGCTAAATTCTCTAGATAGGGAAATAATTTCATTATTGACCTGATAGGGAGGGCTTCTCAAAACAAGCCATCAAGGAAAATGGAGGTCCTGAGCTGTGAAATGTTTGATGGTGACTAAGCTATTTGTGCTTATGTGCTTGGCTAACATGGCAGGACAGAGATAGACTGACTGATAAACCTCTTAGCTTCTTTCTTAAGGGAAACAGGTATAGCTTGGTGCTCAGGAAATACTTAACAGGTCTTTATTAGACTGGATTCAGTAACCTGATTTTAGAATGATCTCTGAGGCTAATTCTGATAATGCAAATAATCCAAATGAATAATTCTCCTGAATAAGTTTAGGGGGTTAGAGCCTCATATTAGGAAGGCTAAGGCTAGATGTTCAATTATCTGAATAAACTAGTTAGTCTCTATTTTTTCCATGAATAATTTTTTCCCCAATAGTTCTTTTATAATATTAAAAACCCAGATATGCTAAAAGAGGGTTTCTCATTTTTCTAATACATTTCCTTCTCCTATATTACTTGGTAATTTATTGTCTGAGGTCATGAAATATATTGTTATTTAACTCTTCTTATAGGCATACAGTTCACAAGGCTAAAGAATTAATATTTACTTAACAGATTTGTTACTTACTATATTTGTTTTAGGTCAGGCTTGGAAAAAGAGCATGAAGAGCTGCTTCTCCATGGTCACATTCCCCTCCAGGGTACTCTCTGGCTATCCCACATGCCTGAATTGCACACTTCCTTCTCACCACAGCCTCTCAAAATCCTTACTCAAAATCCTTCAAGGCTCAGCTAAAGAGTTATGAGAAGCCTTCTTGACCTCCCCAGTTGTTAATGTTTCCAACACACACACACACACACACACACACACACACACACACACACACACACTTTACCTGATGTACTTTTTCTTTTTTGTATGGTCATTTTATTTACTGAGAAAGGCATATATGCAAAAGAGAGAGAGAGAGAGAGAAAGAGAGAGAGAGAGAGAGAGAGAGAGAGAGAGAGAGAGAGAGAGAGATACAAATGTTATGTGTGAAACAGAAAAGGAGCAAAAAAGCAGTTCTGAGAGAAAATATATTTCTCAGATAACATTGCTTGAGGAGAAATACATAAAGTTCTGAAAGGATTGAGTGAAAGCTTGACCTCTGGGGCAAAATACCGACTAATTATAGTTGTAATACACTGTTTCCAAGCAACTAATTTATATAACATTTTATAGCACTTGGAAGTTTACTATCTGGAAATTCTTAATCAAAGAACTGTTTATTGTATATAATAATGTTGACAATAGTAGCAATTATATTATCATTTAAGGTTTGCAAAATGCTTTACAAATACTATCTTATTTTAACTCATTTTGATAATTTGTTATTTTATCTCACTAGTTAATTATTTTAATATTTTATTTTAATAGTTTATTAAATATGTCATACTTAGCAGAAACATGGCCTTGAATCATTTAAATCTAAAATAGAAATAAGAATTACATAAGGAAGCCTTGATTTGAAATAGTAAAAGCCAAATGAGAAATTACAAAAAATGCTTCTTATGGAACACCAAAACTTCAGATGTCAGAAAAAAGAATACAACAAAACTAAAAAGATAACAGAAATGAGAACTAACATTGAGCACAGCTGAAACTATCTCATAATAGAGAGAGATTCTGCAGTTGATGGAAGTACCTTATCTGATAGGAGCAAAGTTTTGAGGCTGAAAACTGAATGGAGAAAGCAGCATCTATGCTATGTGAAGAGCTAGCTGGGGAAAGACTTCTTTGCTCTTTAACGCTATCTAAAAAAGAGACAGGGAACCTTTTTTTCTACTAAGGTCCATCTGGATATTTATAACATCATTGTTGGTCCATATAAAATTACCATTTAATAGAACTGAAACAATGGGAATTTGTCATACCAAGTTTTTAGTTCATCATCTTTAGTATTTTTTGGTTGCCTTAGTTGACAGTTTCATTGGAAAGACAATGTGAAAAATAATGAAAAGTTGGGATTCTGCAGTGGTGCAAGCTTCAAGGGTACCACTGACCAGTAAGTTTTCAGAATATGAGAGGTTAGGGAAGATTAAGATTCCACAGAACAATTAAATTTCAATCTCCCAGAAACATTGAGCAAACAAGGAATTGGGGAGCTAGGAAGGCACAGGTAGATTCAGCCAGTCAGAAAGAGTCCTGTGGTTTTGATAATAGCAGATCCAGCTCAAACTAGTTGGAGTCCATGATATGACTTGACCAAATCACTACTATGCCTACTTAATATGCTAATTGAATATTAAATAACACACCTCCTAGAAGGAGTTTCCCATCATTTTTGAACATGAGATGCATGAGGGGGTCAGGGGGCATGCTTATAACATCTTTAGGAAACAAATAGTGGGCATATCAGAAAGATTGTAACCCAGAAGAAAATGGACCTATCAGTTCTCTGAAGGGAGTGACTGTACCAAGTTAACAAGTATGAAGCTTCTCTTGTTTCTGTGCTCAGCTTTCCCTCTTTCCAAAGAGGAAAATAGCCTGCTTTTGGCCAGAAACATTAAGATGATTCCTTAAGATTCTTCTTTAATAAATTTTCCTTGATATTTCATTTTCAGTGTCAAGAGTGTATTTCTAACAACATGAAATAAACAAAAAATCAAATAATGATAATCTAGAACTATGATCTCATGTTGTAGGGAAGTGGCTCTCTTTTAGTGGTTCCCATTTAATAAGAGTTCACACCCATGTTCCAAGGGGTTCATATTAAAGTTTCTTTAATGGTGCCTTCACAAATAGTTGTGAAGAATATTATGCATATTGTATTTAGTTACATTGGGGGTTTATAGTGCATTCTCTTTTGTTGAAGGGGGTTGGAAACCGCAAGAATAGAGAATTCTCTGCTAGTGCAAATCAATGCCCTCTCTTCAACAAGATCTTAGAGATCTTGCTCAGATACTGCGAAGTATCTCAGTTCAAAGTAAAACAGCCAATTAGTGTCAGAAGCAGGACTTAAACCCAGGTCTTCTTAACTCTGAGGCCATTTGTCTATCTACTATAACACATAACCGTTATTGGTTGATAATTGTCCTTAAAATCAAGGTACAGTGTCTGACTCTGACTAATCAGATCAAAATGAGCTCAGAATGCTCTACCACAGGTCCAATAATAGGTCATGTGAACATTTGGAATGGATTCTCTAAATTTGCACATTTCACATTTAAGCTACATCAATTCTGCTTTGTTCATAGAGGACAACACCTTCTCTAACAAGGGCATATCTCATCATGCTGGGCAGTACTGTGTCAGTATCTTCCATGTCATCCAATCAATTCCAAACTTCTTCAGAGAGATCTTGAAAGAGTCCTTGCATCCTTTCTTCTGACCATCATGTGAGTACTTGCCTTGAATGAGCAAGTGTATGTTTGGTATTAGAACAATGTGACCAGGGGCAACTAGGTAAATAGACTTCATCAGTCCTGGAGTCAGGAAGACTTGATATAAAATCCAGCCTTAGACACTTGACAATTCACTAGCTGTGTGATCCTGGGTAAATCACTTAGCCAAATTGTCTCACACAAAAGGAAGAAGAGAAGAAGAAGGAGGAAGAGGAAGAAGAAGGTTCATCTCTATAAATACTAAATATTTAGTATTTATAGAACATGATACAAAGAGCTATCAAAAAGCACTATAGGATAGGAGTCACATAAGAATCACAAAGACTACTATGCAGGCAGAGAGAGGTCACTATAATCTAAAGAGGTAAAAGTGGGCTTCATGGAGGAAGAGGTAGTTGAACTGGACTTTGAAGGGCATGAATAGAATTTAGAATTTTCTGCCTAATACATATACATGTCTGCTCACTGTAAATCTCCCATATATTTTTAAACAAAAACTCTGACCAGAATAAGATGAATTGGACTAAAAAATCTCAATCCAGTGCCTCACTGTGAATACAGTGTGAATACAAAACTTCTATTATGATAACGAGGTATGAAAATATGTGAAAGTTATGTTAGTTATTTTACTGGGCTTTTATTTAGGAAAATGAGGGCTATCTCTTTCACTTATCTTGAGCCTTCTGACCTTGCAATATAATCATTGCACATAAGCCAGCTTTTTGAGCAGCTTTGCACCTAGGTATCATACCCTAAAAACAATTGTAAAGTACTTGCTTAAATATACTATGTTATTCTAAGAAAATAGAAAGCTCTCTATATAAAAAGAACAAAGCATTTAATGTTTCTATAGGGGAAATGCCCTAACAGACTAGTTAAGAGTGAAGTATAATATTATGTAATGGAGAGACTACAAAAACATAATAGTAGCTAGTCATTTGTATAGCATTTTTAAAATTTTTATTTATTTAAATCTTAAATACGAAATAAGAAAAAACAAAATAGAAAAAAGAAAGACAAAAAGGGGGGGAATTGTCATAAGTCCAGCAGGAATATTAGGGAGGATTCAAAATATGTAAGAATAAATTTTCAAGACAACAAATATAATAATAAAAGACTATTATATTCATGACTGTCCATCTTGCTTCCTTGTAGATTTTCTTTTGTTCTCTACAATGTACTTTTTAATTTATTCTTTTTTCTCTTTTCATTTTCCCCACACTCCCCTAAGCAGACTAGAGTTAAGCAGGGATATGTGTGTGTGTGTGTGTGTGTGTGTGTGTGTGTGTGTGTATCTATCTATCCCTACTTTTTTCCTAATAAATTCTACTCCTAGATCCTTGTTATTATATTTGTGTATATCTCTTTTTTCCTATCCTTGCTAACTCTTCTATTTTAGTTTTACTCTTTAACTTGCCTTGCTATTACTTAACCTTCCCCTATCTGTGGATTTCTCCCTTAACTTTTCTCTCCTTCTTTATCTCATTACTATTAATCTATACACATTATTCTACTACCTATCTAAACATCCTTCTTTACCCACACCTTATCCTATAGAACCCTTTCCCTTCCTTTTAATCCTTTTTTAATTATTTATTTATTTTATTTGTTTCCTTTTTATCCCTTTCCTATTAATCTGCTTATCTTTTCCCACTGCCATAAACCTACACACCCTGCTATACCCCACCTTATCCTATTCCTTCTTTTCTTATTTCTTAATAGTTTTTGGAGGGTGCTACACTCATCATGGTATATTTTATCAGTTCTTTCTCTGTACCTCATTCATATAAAATAATTACTATTTTTACCTTTTGTAGATAGTTTTTCTTTTTAGAGTCAGATTATATTCTGCTCTGTCCCAATATTTCTTTTGAACAATTACTAATTACTAATGTCAGTCTTAGACATATGCTAATGTTTTCACATATAAAACATAAACAGTTTGAACTTACTAAGTATCTTGAAATTAGTCTATGATTTTGGCTTCTCTGTTGTTCTATTACTTCAAGACAATTTTCATTCATGATTTCTTGTATTATTATATTTTCTTTTTTTGGTCACAGCTTTCAAGCGGTCCGATTATTCTTAGGCTTTTTCTTCTTGATCCAATCTCCAGATCTGTTGTAGTTTATACACACACACACACACACACACACACACACATACACACACATATATATATATATGATGTTTCATATTCTTTTCTATTTTTTTCATTCTTATTGCTTACTCTCATATAGCTTCACTGGCTATCCCTTGTCCAATTTAAAGAATGCTTTTCTTCCTTAAGGCTCTGAATTTCCCTTTCCAGTTGGTTGACTTTTTTTCATAAACTTCTTGTTTTTCTTGGATTTTTTTGTTTTTTGTTTTTTCCTCTAACCCTAAATCTCTCATTTGATTTTTAAAGGCTTTTTTTTTTTTGAGTTCTTCTAAAAATTCTCTCTGGGAAGGGAACCATTTGACATTACTCTTTGGGGTAGAAGAAGCTTTTTTTGTTTTATTTTTATTTTATTTCAGTGTCCTTCTCTCAGTTGAACCCTGTTTTTCCCTATTCCCACATTAAGTTTCTATAGTTGAGTTCTTTCTTCTTTGCCTGCTCATTTTTTTTTGAGAACTTAATAGTGTAACTGTTATATGTTGTGCAGTCAGATTTTTCCTGTCTTAGGTCATTGAAATGATGGGATATGGGGTGACATTCACAAAATATATTGGGGTTACAGAGCAGGGTCACTAATCATCTCAAAAAAATTTGTAAGCTTAGACATCCTTCAAATCAAATGGCAAAGATTTTATTATGCTGCTAAGAGCAAGTTAAATCCATAAAGATTTTAGTAAGGAAAGTGGTTTTAGTAATTAACAAGGAAGAAGACAAAATTTTTAAGAGTAATCAAGAGGAAGACAGTATTAAGAGGAAGATGCCATGAGGTGAGATTAGGCAATTGAATGGAGGCCTAAATTCATAGAGAAATTTAATGAGGATCTACAGAATGAGCAGATCTTTTATAGGGGAAATATAATCATCAGGGCTTAACATCATAACTTGGCTATAGTAAAGGTAGGGTTTCTAGAGACCTCCACCTGAGGTAGGACTGTAATCAAAAGTTCACTTGAACAAAAGTCCCTCTTAAGAACAAAAGGCCTAAAAAAAAATCAAGGGTCCACTCATAATCCAATCAGTGTTCCCCCATTTGCCTCAGGAAGTAACTAGGCTTGCAGATTGTTTAAAGAGATTCAGGCTTTCTCTGCCAATAATCACCTAGCTATTTCTATTAAAACCTTATTCTAGCCACTTTAATCCCAGGATAAAGTGGATGATGTCTCTGGCTTCACTTCAGTTCTCCTCTCTGGCTTAGAACCCAAAACCAAGAACTCCACTCTCCTTTAAGTACTGACAGCCAGCAATGTTCCTGCCCCACTGCTTTTGCACTCACCAGATATGCTGGTTCCTTCTCACCCATAATCACATTGCTATTTCTGCAGAGCTATCTTGGAGGTGGTTACACTTCAATCAGTTAAAGCTTTCTTTCTCTGGATCTTCTCTGGTTGTCCCAGGAGGATTCCTATTCTGTCCCAGTTTTTGTTTTTCTCAGTCTATGTTCTCCCTGAGGCACAGTTTTATCTGTGGGGAAAATCTGTAGAATTTGGAATTTTCTGATCTACTCTTCCCAGAATCTTCCCAGGATTCTTTTGTATAGAATTTTTAAAGTCTGCAAATTCAGAGGTAGGTGCCATTATCATCACCATACCCAAGAAGAAATTGAGACAATGAGAGGTTAAGTGATTTATACAGAGATACACAACTAATAACTTTTGGAAGCTAGATTTGAATCAGATCTTCTTGATTCCAGATCCATTGCTTTATCTAGTATGCCACTAAATGTCTCATCTCATTATAAGGGAAATAATGGACTTGTATATGGAAATGTTCTTTTCTTGGATTCTTAGGCCCCTTATAGTTGCCAGCTGGGTTTCCAGTGAAGGGGTAGGGAAGAAAGAAGAAGGACTTTGACTGAGAGAAAAAAATTGGAAGAAAAAATGAAATCATATTCTCACCATAAATTTCACTCAGATGGGATGTTATGCTTAGTTCTTGGTGTCCTGTGTCAGAAAGGACTTGGTATGCAAAAATGTGTCCAGAAGAGAGTGATCAAGATGGAAAGGACCACAAACTTTGTCAATCAAAGAATCAATTTTAAAAATGGATATTTAGGGAAGAGAAGATTTAACATGAGACATGACAGCAGTCTTTATTTTTTTAAGGACTTTCATGTGAATAAAGTATTAGAGTTAGGAGGATTAGACTCTGAGACAAAATTTAGAGTAAGTGGTGAAAGTGACAGAGGCAGATTTCATCTCAATAGAAAGAAAAATTTCCTAATAGGGATCTCCACCCCCCCCCCCCAAAAAAAGGGAATAGACTTCTTTAAGAAGTGATATGTCTTCAATCAGTGGAGGTGTTCAAGGAAATGCTAGGTGATTATTTATTAGAGATTGTGTAGGTAATTCCTATTCGTTCATATATTGGACTAAAGTAAGGTTTCTCAAACTTTTTTTTTAATCTTAGTACTCTTCATACTGTTAAAAATTATTGAGAATTATAATATTAACTTAATTAGGAACTAGAACTAATATACTTTTAATTATTTTTATTGATCCCTTTAAAATATCCATAAGCCCATTGCATGATAATAGAAATTATATATATAAAGAAAGAAATACATATATATTCTATGTTCTCCAAAGCAAAAAAATTTTAGTGAGAACATTTTTTTAGATTCTTTTGCAATTTACTAGATGTGTGACTTAGAGCAAATAACTTATCCCTGTTTGCCTCAGTTCCTTATCTATAAAATGAGCTGGAGAAGAAAATGGCAAACCACTCGGTATCTTTGCCATGAAAATCTAAATAAGGTCATGGAGTCAGATATGACTGAAAAATGACTGACAACAACCATGCATTCAATGCAGATGACATACTATTTTGGCAATCTCTAAGACAAACACCAATGACTGAATAATAAGCCCATTTGCTACTTTGTCCAAAATATGCCCCTACAAAGTGTTTCAATAAAATGTACTTATTTTGAATGCTGACTATAAATTTATAAATGTAGATAGAAATGAGATGATTTTAATATTATAATGAAAATTGTAATTTGCATTAATGATAGCTCATAGAATCATGAATCTAGAGATAGATAGGACCTGCAAAGCCATCTGCTACAACCCCTTCATTCTGTTAATAAAGAATCAGGAGTCAAAAGCCATTAAGTGACCTACTCAAGATCATATAGATAGGATTTGAACACAAACCAGAACCAGTGCTTTTCCCACAACATCATGTTCCCTAACTCTTGCATTCTATAAATATATCATAGGGTCACTCTAAAAAAGTTTAAATTCAAAAATATAGAATCACATGTAATATTCAACTAAAAAAATTACTAGATGACAGAATAGATAGAGAATACAACTTATAGGCAGGAAGAATAGGTTAAACTCCTGCCTAATATTTTACTCTAGGCAGTATCAGTTTCCTTATCTATAATGGTGATGGTGATAATATAGTGATAATAGTGATAATATCTTCTATCTCACAGGATTGTTGTGACAATCAAATATGTAGTGTTTTGCAAACTTTAAAAAACTATAAAAGTTATTAAACTGAACTAAGACTTTTGGGACATACCATTTAATTGCTAGCTATCATTACTGTTATCATAATTTTTGTTATTCTTGCTTTTGTTGTTATTCTTATGTTACTGAGGTGCAAAGATATTTAAACATTAGCTTCCAAGAAGTAGCTTGGTATAGTAGAAAGAGAAATGCTTTTGGAGATAGAGGTCCTATGTTTCAATTTTCAGTTTGCTACTTATTACTTGTATAACCATGGAACTTTACTTTCTTCATGTGCAAGATGAAGGTTTTGGACTAAATGATTCTAAAGTCCCTTCCAACTCTAGAGTCCAAATTCTCCCTTACAAAAGAACATCATACAACCAGCATCAGAATTGAGACTTCAGCTCAGTTGTTCTGACTTTCAAGCCTCATTACCCATAAGCTGACATGCTATCTGCCAATAGAAGAAGATGAATACTTTTTATATATAGTCTATATGGTGCAATGGATAGGACTCTGGACCTAGAGTCAGGAAAACCTGAGTTCAAATCCTGCTTCAGACATACCCTGTATAAATCTAGGCAAATCATTTAATCTCTGTTTGCTCTAATCCACTGAAGAAGGAAATAGCAAACCACTCCAGTACCTTTGCCAAGAAAACCCCATGGATAGTATGGTCCACAGAATCATGAAGCATCAGACACAACTGGACAACTACAACAACTACTAGAGACAGTGATCTGTTCTATTTAATCCAACAGGGAATTTCCAGGTAGAAATTTTTAGGAGAGGGCAAGATTATAGCCCTTTAGACACTAACTGCTGGATCTAAATTCCATAGATTATCACTAAATCATGTCATGTGTTAAAATTTATGAGTGCCTTTGTTGTTCAGACCGTTTTTAGTTGTGTCCAACTCATGACCTATCTGGGATATTCTTGGCAAAGATACTGAAATAGTTTTCATCTCCTTCTCCAACTCATTTTACCAATGAGGAAATTGAATTACAAAAACTTTCCCAGAGTCACACAGCTAGCAAATGTCTATGGTAGAATTTGAAAGCAGTTTCTCTTGACTCTTAAGTCTAATATTTTGACCACTAGACTATGTTACCTCTCACAAAGAATTTTAGAAGAGAGATAGATCACATCTGGCTAAATCGATGAGAAAAGCTTCATAGAGGAGGTGGCATTTAAACTGGGTCTTATAAGATCAATAGGATTTCGAGAGACTAAGACAGCAAAATGGAAATGTCAGATAGAGAGAATGGCAGGACCAGAGGTAGACAGAGGGAAGAACACAATATATCTTTGGGGAATTGACTAGAGTTTAGGTTTTATGTAGGGAAATTGTAACAAGGGAAGCTGTAAAGACTGAAGCCAGAAGGTAGAGAATTTTGAATGGCAAGTTCAGAAGTATAGATTTTATTCAATGAAGTTTTGCGATTAAAATAATGAGTGACATGACCAAAAACAAGCATTAAGAGTCGTCTGACAGTGCTAAAGATAGTATGCAACAGTGGATAGAGAACTGGCCCTGAGCTCAGTAAATCCTAGATTAAAATCTCATCTGTAATTGTGAACCATCATGCTAGCTATATGATTCTGAGCTCTTCACTTAACCTTTCAATGCTTCAGATCACTCTCTTAGTGTACTGAATTGCAGAATAGCATTCATTAGCATTGGTTCTTCACCATTGGAAAATAGTTTTTCACTGCAACTTTCTTGCATCAATGTAATCGTGGATTCTTCCCTCAAAAAAAAAAATCTGTCAGCAATGTGGAGAATGGTTTGGAGGGAGGAAAAAATGAAATCGGAGAACCTGGATAGGTAGCTACTGCAAAAATGTAAATCATGGGCACGATAATGTTCTAGATTAGTGACAGTGTGAGGAGAGGAAAAAGGAAATATAAAGCTTGTTGTAAAGAGTGATTCAACACAAGTTGAGGATTGATGTGAGGAGAGGTCAGACTGAGGGTGTGAGTGAGAGGAAAGGGTAAATGGTAGACTGGTAGTGCTGGTAATAGAAAGAGGAAATTCTAGAGGAGGAGCTGATTTCAGGCAGAGGAATGATGAGTTTCATTTCCAAAGAACTGCCAGCTGCTTTCTTTTCTTCTTGCTTGTCTGTTCCAAATTGTTACCCTAAAGATTCCTTTCTTTTCCCTTTTGAGAACAGCATTTGGTTCCAGTGGTGTACGAGGATAATAAATAGCAGACTCTGTGCTATAATTTATTGAGACGCACCATAAAAAGTGTGGTAATTTCAATCAGTGAAAACACCTATTATAACCCAGAAAATATTGCAAGGCTGTGGACAAGATTTCTGCCATAGGGGATTAAGAGCCTAGCTTATGAACAATAGTTTTATGTTTTATAATTATGACAATCAGAACTCAATTTCTTTCCTTTCTTCACCCCACTCCTTGTTCTTCCAATTCCTTTATAAGCTGTCTTTTCTCTTCACCCTTTTCTTCTCCCTTAATTTTTCCTTTTCATTTTCCCTCCCTCCTTTCTTACTTCTTCTTTCTCCATTTTCTTGTTTAACCCATCAAGAAATACTGTGTCCAGTTTCCTGATACTGTAGTAATGAGGGCCCAGGTACCTGCCAGCCCAAATTCACATTGGCAGTTGTGTGTTCCCTTTAATACCTGAGAGAACAATAGTTTCTGATTACCAGAAACTGCTATCTCTATCTGCAAAGATGCTCCAACAGTATGGATGAACCTACTTCCTCTCTAGTCAATTATATTAAAATGACTCTTAATCAGTGATCATGGCATAATGGAAGTGAACACAAATTTGGCTTGTTCTAATTCATCACCAAAGAAGTTTAAAAATTCAAAATATATTAAAAGCAACTACCATGAAGACCACATGTTTGCAATCTTAGTGCTTCTTAAAGCTTTTCCCTTCATGACCTCTTTTTGCCTGAGAAAATTTTACATAATCCTGTATATATAGGTACATAAAGGAGACAAACAAATCAAACTTTTGCTGATAATAAATCATAATTTTGTGCCCTCAAAATGTTTTGCATAACTTCATATGTGTTTTCTCAATAGGGAGCAAGGGAGAAAGAAAGCAAATATAGAACTCAAAGTTTTTAAAATAAATGGTTAAAAAAAATGTTTTACATGTAACTGGAGAGAAATGAAATATTAAATAAGAAAAAAAAAAGAGAACCACAGCTTAAAAATTTAAGAAATGGGTCTTAGACCAATCTCCCCTAACTAAACTATAGACATTTATCAAACCCAAGATTCCTAGATACAGTTCAGACACTTATAGTCAACCTCATCTATTGCCAGTGGTCCAGATGTCAGCTTTAGCAAGGTCCCCAAAGCCTTCCCACTTACAAACCTGTGTTCCTCCATTAGATTCCACTCTAGGAGGACATCAAGTCAAAATGAGAAACTCACAAACTAGGTCTTGACATCAAGTCAAAATGAGAAACTCATAAACTAGGTCTTGACTACAATGATTTTCTCTTCAGAATTCTCTTGCTGGCAGCCACCTCAAATTCTATTTAATGACTGCTTCATCACTAGTGGAACAGGATGGGATGATCAAGATCAGGCCAGATACAGAGAAAAATTCTCTAGTTACCATTATGCCTTTTTGACCTTAAAATATCTGCTTTGTCTGCCAACATCTTTGTTGTTTCTAGATTCAAGTCAATCTTCAATTCTTTTTTATTTTGTGTCAGATTTAGGTGTGAAATGATAAAAATACCATGTCACTTTCCTACCCAAAAAATTTTCAATGGCTCCTTATTACTTCAAAGATTCATTTGGCATTAAGAATTCCTTCCTTATCTGGTCCTCATCTATTTCCAGACTTCTTACAATTTACTATCCTCACTCACTCACTCTGTTTTACAGATACACTGACCTTCACCCAGGAGGTATTACCCATTCTGTTTCATCTTTCAGATTACCTTCCAATTACTCTGTGTATACAGAGTTATACAATTACCTAATTATTTATTTATTGTCTCCTACATCAGAACTTAAGCTTTTTGAATAAAGGAACTGATTTTTTTTTCCTTTCCTTTATATCCTGAGTGCTTTTGTAGAGTGTCTAACACATACTGAGCACTTAATAAATACTTTTCTGATTGACTCATGTGGTGAAATAGGGAGCAAATATAATAGTTAATATATTTCCTTTCCCCCCTTCATCTTTCTCCTATGTCTCTAAATTTATGAATACAGTGGAAAGTGAATAAAGAAAATAGAACCTTGATACAATGGGAGACCTGAGCTAAGTATATAGTAGATTTTTTTTAAATCAACATTTCATTTTATCCCCAGATTAATATTGAATTTGGCCAGCAAGGAGTTAACTGAAAGTACCTTGTGACTTCAGGTTCAGTGGTAGAGGATTAGACCAGGCATTTTGAGGCTAAATGCCCTATGATGGACAATAATAATAATGCCAACTCTGGCATGGACCAGAGATACAAGGCTTATCTCAAGTAGTATCTCCATTGATGAGTAATACAATTGTAGTATTTCCTCAGTGGATAACTAATAAAGACAGAATGTCCTCCTTTAGGTTTATGGAGGTCAGCACTGAAGACATACAACCAAATAACCCCACGTGGCCACCTGTGTCACACTATAATTCCCTCTTTTCTCCCCTTCTATTTTGCTTTTCTTTTTTCTTCCTCCTTTTCTTTTTTCTCTCTCTCACTTATTATTTTCTCTTCTCAGGTAGCAATTTGAACTAGTTGACCTTCAAGATCCCTTCTAACTCAGATTCTTTGATTCTCCCCTAATTTTTAACTCCTTTTGTGTGACTTATAGTTTCTTTCTCTCCACCTGCTATGATACCGTGATGAAATCTAAATTTTTCAAAACTTTTTTGCTGAATTGCTTCACATGAGCTGTAACACTTACACTTGGGAGATGCAAGAGATAAAACTACATGTTTGCAGTTTTCTACTACATTAGAATTTCATGCTCAAAGCCTTCTCAATGTGAGTAGGCTGAGATAAGTAACAAGGGAAATATTTCACTTTCTAGAGAAGTAGATTCCTTTATGTTGGATTCATTTTTAAATTTTTTTCTTAATTAGTTTTCATGGCTGAAATCATTCTCATTTCCATAGATACTTAGATTTCCCTCCCTTCCCTAAAAATGATCAAATTTTCAGGTCACTTAAATTTAGCTTTCAGGAAAATTGTAACAAGACATTAGTTCTTTCATACACCATAAAATGTAAATGAGGCAGCATGGGAAAGTGTAAAAAACCTTGAATTTAGGTGCTTAGAAACACAAAGTTTGTAATCTCGTCTAGGTCAGTGACTGGTTTTGTGACTATGGTAAGTGATATAACCTAAGCCACAATTTCCTCCTCATGAAAGCATAATTATAGGATTTAACCTCGTAATTTTTATGAAGACCAACTCAATTCCACAATACTTAAGCTCCCAATAGATGCCAACAACTGAGAAAACAAAGAAAAAAATCAAACTTCCTGTTCTCAAGGAGCTTGTGAATATAAGCATGTTGTTCTTTCAATATAGAAAACTCATGCAGATTAGTAAACACAAAATATGCAAAAATACAAGTGTACAAAATAAATCTGAGGCAATGTGTTTAAAAATGCTTTTTGGCATTTTTGGTTGGAGGAACAGACAATGGAGTCTGATAAAGAGTTCCAATCTTATAATCAGTCTATACAAACAGGATAGTCTGGAACTTGGTTATTCCTGATAAGTCAGATGGCTTCTTCCTGACAAGGGAAAAGAGTAAGCTCAAAATCCACATCAACTTTGAGTTGGAATAATGCAAGAAAAATTCCTAAACTGTTCATATTTTATGACCCAGCTATTCCACTACAAGTCACGTGTCCTAAGGAAATGAAAAACCAAAAGAAAGATTACAGAAAAATTAAAATACTCAGAACAACTCCTTTTACATTTAAAAAAAGGTTAGAAATAAAATGAGTATAAAATTAGGAGGTTAATTAATGAATTTGGATAAATGCATGTAATCAAATTATGCCAGAGGAAATGATAGTTATGGGGAATTCAGGGAATTTAGAAAGATTTATATGAACAGATACAGAGTGAAGATGGCAGAATCAGTAAGGTAATATACACTAAAGCTAAAATAATATAAAAAACACAATCCATCAGAAATCAAAGAAAATTCAATCACCAATCTTGATTCCAAAGAATTGATTTAAAAAAAAAAAAAAAAGATACTCCTCCTTTATTTATAAATGAAGAAGTGATGGATTAGGTGAACAGAATGTGGCACATCAGATTGGTCCAACATATCAATAGTTTTATTTAACTATTTTTCTTATTTCAGAGGAGAGTTCTGTGCTGTGGAGGTTGAGCTATCAAGAAGTGACTATGGCACATGTAAGTAGACCAAACCAAGATTAAGATTTTAAGTGTTTTAGTGATTATTGAGGAAAACATAATTCCTAACCGGTAGAGAGAATGCTGACCTGATGCAGCTGATTTACCTGAGGAAAAAAATTAGTAGAAGAGCTCTTAAAAGCACAAAACTTCTGTCATGAAGATAGGGTTATATCAGCATTCTCTCTACTTACAAGTTATGCCTCCTTCCACATGCGCAGCTACACTCAAAACTCCCAGGCTTGAAAATGAAGTTATATTACACAAATAAAAAATATAAAATGTTGAAAAATAAAATAAATGTTTGTTGAATGGATGAACTCAGAAAATACCTCCAAAAATCACCTCATTATTTTAAGCAGTATGTAGTATAAATGCTAACATTCTGTTCTCATATGCCCTAAGAAGAAAATTTTAAACCTATTTTGTCTAGTGTTTTGTCAATCTCTTAACCATGTTGATTGTCTTGCTTATTTAACTTTACTCCATTTCTATACAATTCTCTCATTTTGTTTTGAATAAATGAATAACTTCTCTTTGCCATCTGAACATTATGGCTTCATACACTTGGCAACTATTATTTGAGAACAACCTAAATAATAACACCCACACATATCCCTCAGCAATGTCTTCCTCAGATTAAATCGTTTTAAATCCCAGGTCCCCGGGGTTTTTTTTATCCTTCTACTGGTAACATTGCTCTGTTCTGAGTACCATTCCAATTCTCTACATTTTGCTGCGTCAGCATCATCCTGGAACCAAGAGTGCAAGAGGGACTAAATTCTCAGGAAAAGAACAGATGGCAGTTGTCTTTTTCTTCTCAGGAATGGGAAGATCACCTGATCATCTATGATGAAGCTAATTAAAGTAGATGGTTCTTTCAATGACCTGGGGGAATAGATCCCCTATTCCTGTTCCCCTACTCAATTGACAAGATAGAATGGCCTAGCCAACAGATTCCAATGTGGGAAGGGAGAGCTTTCTCTGGGGTTTCTCCTATTTACCTGAGGAAAAAATATCATTGTTTCCCTATCCTCTAAGCAGCACCATCCATATTATCACTACTTCCATAGCCCTTCTATATTTTTCTTCCCCTTAATTCCTGGATACAATAGCCCTTTACAGCCTCCTACTCTGATATAATAGATAAAGCACTAATCTTGGCATCAGGAATTCTTGGTTCCAAATTCAGTAACAGATATTTACTATGTGATCTTGACAAGTCACTTACCCTTTCTCAGTCACAATTTTTTTTCAGCTAGAAAAAGTGAAGAAGTAAATAATACCACCTACCCTCCACATATCTGTGTGGAGATCAGAAAACATAATATGAACGAAATCATTCTGATAACCTTAAAGCACCATATGAATATGAGTTGCAGTTATTCTCTTTCAAGTTCAAAATTACACAGACATCCAAGTTTCAAAGGTTCAATCTATAAACAAGTATTTATTGAGCACCTCATATGTGCCAGTCAATATGCTAAGTACTAGGGATATAAATAGAATAAGTAGAACAAACCCAACTTGAAAGTAGTTTATACATTTCTTAAGACTAGGAATTATTTTGTTTTGTCATTATATGCCCAAAGCCTTGAGTAGTGTTTTAAACAAGAAGGTGCTTAACAAATATATGTCAAAATGAATTGTGCAGCAAACAGATATAATGAAGTCAGGGAGAAGAATGTGCTGTGGGGGTTCATTAGTGGGTTCATTATTTAAAATGTTGATTTTTTGAGAGACTGACAGATACAGAAGACCTTTACATATGCCCAGATCACATAAAATGGAGGCACCCATCTGGTAAACAGCAGGAACCTGATTCTGGGAAAATAGATTCTACCACTTTTTTCCATTAACCATATAGTCAAAATTGACTACATCTTTAAATCTACTTGCTAGAGACACAGTCAGTCTCTTTCTTTCTTGTGGCATCAAGAGGTAACAAACTTGTTCACCTAAATCATGGGCACTGTGGATTAAACTGGGTATGGAGAAGAGTTATCTTCCTTGCCCCTTTAGACCCTGTAACCCAAGAAATAGATGAGGTTTTGTTGAATCCTAGGCAAAAGTGATGAAGTCCCTGAACTCAGAATCTGACCTTGGAGGCAGGGTTTCATCTAGGTCAGCTATTGCTGCCACCCTATAAGGAAGCCCTGAGAAGCCAAAAGGGATTTTGGAATTGTAACTTTGGGTAATAGGAATATTATATTTAGTCATTTTAGGAATAGAGCCAGAATAGACCCAAACCATGAGCCTAATCCCTCTTCCTTCCCTGGAGATCAAGTGGTATGAGGGAGATTATTTCTAGGTGCTAGGGAAATATTTGTGTTGTTGTTCTTGCTTTAGCTTTTAAGTAAATATGCTTTTGTAAAAGGTAACCTGACCTCAATGATTATTGGAAAATATGGAAGGACTTAGCAGACCCAAGAGAACATTGTATACAATAACAATAATAATTTTTTTAAACAGCTTTGAGCGAATACATTATTGTGAATATTATATATATATATATATATACCCAAATTAATTATAAAGGACCTATGAAGAAAGATACTATCTGCATCCAGTGAAAGAATTGGTAAGTAGAATTATGGATAAAATAATTTTACATATAAATATATACCTATTTGGGTCTAATGGTAGCAAGTAGGGGAAGGAGGGAAAAAGGAAGTTAAGATGATAATTTTATTGTATTTTTGAAAATTGAAGTGCAATCATTTGTTTTATTTTACTGTGTTATGGAAATACTTGTTTTATTCCATAAATTAAAATTACATTTTTAAAGTTTTTTCTGATGATTTTTTTAAAAAGTTAATCTGACTGTTAAGTGATTAAATGGAATGGAAGGGAAATCATGGATCCCCAAAACTGATGGACAAAACAATTGGAGACTTGAGCCATTGGTAGAAATTCAACATCTTCACCCCCACCCCCAATTTCAATAAGGATAAAAAAGAACCCTAGGAAAGGAGCTAAATGCAGTAGGTCTAGTCTCTACTCTGTGGAAGAGGATAATTATTATTATATAGGGTTCTTGATGGCTCTCAACAAGCAATGGACAATATGTGATTGGAGCGCTAGAGGAAAGTTTGGGAAAAATATGGATTCCAAGAGTAATCAACATAAGTGAATAATTAGAGCCATTGAAGCAACGAAGACACCAAGGTAGAAAGAAGGAAGGGAACTGATAGTTCAGGTGAGCAAGTGAACATCCTCTGAGCCTGTAAAAAAAAAAAAAAAAAAAGACCAGGTGGGAGAAGACCTTAACAAGTTAAGAGCAGGGATGAAATGAAACAAAGGGAGATCACAGTGGTCAATGTAGATTTTTTTTTTTCAATCAAATAGGACACGAGATGAACGATAAGAGGGTATGTGTGATTTGAAGGCTTTAATCTTCCTTCTACTTACTAGGTGTCTTAGAGAAGTCATTTATCTTGTCTATCAAGGTACAGTCACACCAATTGTAAAATAAGGGGAGGTAGAAAGATATCCTCTAAGGTCACTTGCACTTCTCTAGTTCTATAAGATACAGTTGTAAAATACTATTTCTTCTACTACTGCTGCTGCTACTGCTGCTACTACTATTACTGGCTATTGTTGTTTGTTCTTCATGCTCAAAGAGGACTATGATAGTTGGGAAGTGATGCCATGACATGCAAGTAAATTAGATTTAACTGAGGGTGGACTTTGAAAAGTCATGAATTTCCTTTTCTCCCATAGAGCCATCTGGGCTTGAGGTTTATAGCTACTGAGGCTCAAACAAGGTGAATGACTGACTTGTAGTCAAACATTCAGTAAATATCAGGGATAGCATTTGACATAAGAGCTTCCTAATTTCTGATGACTTGTCAATCTATTGCATGGGAATTGTGCATGACTCGCTTGAAAAGCTTAAGTAAAACAAACAAAAACAATAGGTGGAATGAATGAGATCAAATGTCTTTTATCCAGAGCTCATTTGAAATTCATTTAGGTTGATTACAGTTTTTATTTTGATGTTGTACTACATTTATTTTTATGAGCAATTTTAATTGTGCATTCAATGAGCATTAGTTAATGGAGACTTCAAAGAGTTTGTCACCAAATCAGGACAAAAAAAAATAGCTATGCCCCCCCCTTTGCTTTTTTTAGCCTCAATTAAGAGTGACCCAGATTAGTCTAGTGGTGCTTGTGAGCCAAAATTTCTTTCCTTTCAGTATACTAAAAATTACTGATTTTACTCTGAAATCACAGGGACTGATCCAGTTCTGTCTGAATCCAAAGTCTAAAGGAAAATTATTCTATTTGACCTGTAATGGTGGATCTTATTCAGACCAAAACAAGCTCCAAGGGCAACTGTTCCTCCTCACTGACCAAGCAATAGTTAGTACTACAGTGTTTCTCCATCTATTACAGTTTGGACATTCTAGTAATTTTTTTGAGTAAAAACAGATTTTTTGTTGGGGATTAGATGGAATAATGTATGTAAAGTATGTTGTTGACCTCAAAGTATTATATAGATGTCACATGACTATTAATAGTAGTAGCAATAATAATAATCATTATCATTATTATCATTATCATCCATAGTTTCCTCAACTATAAAATGGATGATAATAGTATCTATGAGAATCAAATGAAATAGTATTTATTTTTAAAAAGCACTTAGCATTGTACTTGAAACATAGGAGGTACTATATTAGTGATTATTCTCTTCTCTCTTTCTTTCCCCTTACTCTCCTTAATTTTCACTCTCCCTGTTTCCTGGTTGTTTCTCTATTGCATGGCAATGATTCCTGATCTCAAAAACCCTCACTTGATCCATCCCTTCTCACTAGCTATTACACACACACACACACACACACACACACACACAAAATGTGTGTATGTGTTCCTTTTGTGTTTAAACTCCCAGAGAAGGCTATCTTCATTAATGCTTTTACTTCATTTCCTTTTACTCTTCAATTTCTGTACTCTGGCTTCCAACTTCAACATTCAACTGAAAACTACTCTCTCCAAAGTTATCAATAATCTCTTAACCACCAAATTTAATGACCTCTTTTCACTTCTCATCTTTTTTGAATTCTCAACAGCTTTTGACATTGTTGGTCATCCTTTCCTCCTTCACTCTCTCTTCTCTCTAGGTTGTCATGACATTCCTCTCTCTTGGTTCTCCTCCTACTTGTCTAATCATTTTTTAGTATCCTTTTAGGGATCTTCATCTGGGTCATACCCGATCCTTTTTTCTTCTTTCCTATACCATTTTGCTTTTGAACATAATAAGAACTACAAAAACACTTTGTTCTTGCTGTTCTTGTTGTATCATTTTTCAGTCATATTCAACTGTTCATGACTGCATTTGGGGGGTTTTCTTGGATAAAGATGAGGAAACTGAGGAAAACAGGGTTAAGTATCTTTCTAACAGTCACACAGCTATCAAGTGTTTGAGGTCAGATTTTAACTTAATCAAATGAGTCTTCCTTACTTCATACTAATGTTATCTATTATCATTACTACTATTACTATTATTATTGATCCCATCAACTCTCATAAATTCAATTATGAGGTGTCCAAAGATGATTCTCAAATCTTCCCATCCAGCCCTAACCTTTCTACTAAATCTCAATTTCATATCCCCAACTGCCTATTAAACATCTTGAACTGAATGTCCTTTATATATATTAAATTCAAAATTTCTAAAATGGAATTCATTACCTGCTCCTCACCCCTTTCCAACTTTTCTATTTACTGTGAAGAGTACCACAATCCTTTAAATACCCAGGCTCACAAACTAAATATTGTCTCCTCTTTGTGTCTCTGTGTGTCTATCTTTCTATCACTCTGTAACTCTGCCTCTATCTCTCTGTCTCTCTCTTTTCTTTTTCTCTCTCTGTCTCTCTCTCCCTATATCTGTATATACACATACACATGTGTCTATATGTATATATGTGTATATCTCAATCTGTTAATATATATTAATATATAATTAGCTATATATACACATAAATATGTAACAATATACATATGTGTATGCATATTGTGTAATCTATATATTTACATACATACATACATAAATTCTCAATCTTTTGCCAAATCCTGTCTGTCCTGTCAATTTTATCTTTATCCAACACCTCCTATATACCATCTTCTCTGCTCTGACCTACCACCACCTTGGTCCTTGTCCTCCTCACCTCATTCCTAGAATATTGCAGTGGCCTTACAGAAAGTCTTCCTGCCTCAAGTCTTTCTTCATTCTACTCCACTCAACTCAGTTTCAAGTTTATCTTTCTAAAGTGAAGTTCTGATTGTTTCATCCTCCTATTTAATAAGCTTCAGTGGCTTCTCTCCAGCAGCAACAACTTACTCAGGAGATAGAGCACTGGGTCTGTGAAGAAGACCAGATTTCAAATCCAGGCTCACATAATTATCAGCTATTAGATCCTGAGCAAGTCACTTACCATTTACTTGTCTCAGTTTCCTTCATTGTAAAGTAGGGATATTTGAACCTGCTTTCCAGGAGTTTTTTGAGGATCAAGTGAGATATTTGTAAAGTGCTTGGCATATAGTAAGTATCTAATAAATGCTTATTTCCTTCCTTCTTTCCTTTCTCCCTGACTTTCTTTCTCCTATCATCTCTGAAATCAATTATGAAATTCTTTATTTAGCATCCAAAGCGCTTTTTAAATTATCTCCCCTTTTCAGTCTCCTTATATTTTGCTCCCCTACTCTTTCTTTCTATTATCCAGTAATGCTGAACTTTTTGTTCCTCACAAAACATATCCCATTTTCACTGGCTGTGTATCCCATACCTAGAATTTTTTTCCTTTTCTCTGTTTCCTGGCTTCTCTGATCTTCTTTTATCAATAATCTCTTAACCATGAAAACTAATAGTCTTTTTTCACTTCTCATCCTTTAAGACTTCTCAACAGCCTTTGACATTGTTGGCCATACTTTCCTTCTTGAAGATCTCCCTTGGTTTTAGTGACTTGCTTCTATGGTTGTCTTTAGTTTATCCTGTACATATCTTGTTTTTACATAGTTGTTTGCATGTTGTCTCTGTTGTGAATACCTAGAAAATGGGTACTGTTTTTTGCTTGTTTTTCTTAGGGGGGAAGAGAAGGATATTCCACTTAGTTTGTATCTCCAGAAGTGCCTGATATATAGAAGGCACTTAATAATGCTTGTTAACTAGCTGTATGTTCTAAAAATACATGAACAATTACAGAAGCAACAAGAAATAGTACAGTATTTGATAGACTCAGGAAAAAAAACTGGATTTAAATCAGTCCCCTGATATTTACAAGTTGTGTGATTATGGGTAAATCATTTAAATTCTCCACCTCTCTGAGCCTCAAGCAACTTATAAAGTTATAAATTATAAACTATTTTCCACCTCAAACTGCCTCCCTACCCCCCATTACAACATAGTTACAGCCTTATGGTCCAAGCTATTAAATATATAGCATAGTCCTCGCTATCAGAAATGGAATGTTGATACTCTTTTCTTTTTTAATAACAAAAAAGCTAATATTTGAACAGCAAAGTTTAATTATGATTACTAATTAAATAGTTCTTTATCTTTGCATGATACTTTACTTCCTATAAATGCATAGGAAAATGTTTTCATATACAATAGCAAGATTTTTTTTTGATAAAAACAAATACTCAAGTACTGTTCTCATTAATCCTTGTTTGCTAATTTTCAACTGTAATTAATTTCTATTTAGATAGCCCTAGTTTTATGCCTTGATGTACATTTGATTATTATACCAAGTATTCTTATCTCAGAGGTGGACCTTTTCCAAGTTGTCTCTAGGATCTCAATTCAAAAATCATTTAAATGACTACTATGTGCACATCTATGGGAGCAAAAATGATTTCAAAAAGAAGCCATGACAAAAAAACACCCTACCAATAAGTAATGGAAGCAAATGTGGCTGAGCCAAAGAGCATTCTTTTTACTTATCATCACCAGTAGAGCTGTTCCCATCCACAGCTAGGCTCTTTCTCCATGGTTAACAAACTCCCACCCTCTCTTACTTCAATCCAAATAATGCTAAATCTCTAGCTGCCTAAGAGCAAGTTATTCTCCTCAATCCTTACTGCACATTCTTCTATTCCCAATCATCTCAACCCAATCCTTCCAATGGCCCCTTTAAGTTTTGTCTGATCTTTCCACTGTGCCTTCAAATTGCCCCTCTCATATTTTACAAAATTTTCTTCATTTTGAAAGTCACATTGAAAAGTAGATAGAGAGTTAGCATCAGATTCAGAAAAACCTCATTTTAAATCTCACCTCTGACATAACCTGGCTATGTGAACCTGACCAAGTCGCATTGAAACTGTATGTTTCAGAAAAGATGTCAGTCTACTTTCTGGGAACTTTCTCACTGGAAGATTCATTCCTATGTCAATTCAATCACAGGTCTAGTACCTCTTCCTAGATTTTATAAATCTTCCTCTCATCTTCTTTCCATCATCTGGCACTCAAATAGAAGAGAATGGGTGATGATACTGAGAAGTCTTAAGGGAGCTCCTGCCAGATGGTTTCTATCTCCTCTGAGCAGTGGGGAGCTAAATCATCTTACAACTGTGAGATTTGGAAAGCAGGGGTAGTTAAAACCTTGAGTACAGAGGGGGAAAATGATTGAGATTCTTAGGAGATGGCAGATAGTTATCATGAGGGAGTTGCTGTCATCTATTGCTAAGTACCACTTGGACTTTAAAAGAGCCTTCAAGACTTCTCTAATTTGGCATATTGGGTGGGGAATCTGACCCCTCGTTGTGATTGTGGCATACTATAGAAAAATGGTTGTTGAATGAATAGATATATCAGGGTAATAGAGAGAAGAGGGAGGGTGCAATATTTGAATCATGCTAACACAGGTTTTGAGAAAAGGAAGGAAGGAAGGAAGGAAGGAAGGAAGGAAGGAAGGAAGGAAGGAAGGAAGGAAGGAAGGAAGGAAGGAAGGAAGGAAAGAAGGAAGGAAGGAAGGAAAGAGAGAGATAAAAGAGTAGAGAAAGAGGGAGAGAGGAAGGGAGGGAGGGAGGGACAAAGGAAAAAAGGAAGAAAGGAAAAAAGAACTTTCAAGTTTGGATGCCCAAAGCTAGTTCCATGTGAAGAATATGGAGAGTAGAATCTAGGTCTAGATTAAAGTTGCCTATGGAAATGGCCAGAGGGGTATACTCCCAAGCAGTGATTCCAATAGCCTAACAGATGAGCATTCATCAGATGTGATCTCATAGTACATATATGAATGAACATCACTTTTGAATCACTATAGTGTCCATAAGACAACACCATACTTGAAGAGACAAGAGCAGAACCAGATCCTGAGGATCAGGATAACTTGGAAATATTGCTGTGAGAAATCAGATAAGGATTCAAAAAAAGTAGAGTGAACCAAGGTCTAGATGGTTACATACCAAAATTCAGTGGGTTTGACTTTTAGTCAGTTAAACATAGTGCTCCTCTGGCAGTTCATTTTCAACTTTCAAATCTAATCTCCCCCTTGGCCAGAGGCAAACCATTTTCCTTCTAGGCTGGTGAGCTCATTAAAAAAAAGACAGCCTTTGTAATTTTTTTCTATCCTCTTAACTGAGAATAGTATGGTAAAAAACCAAAAGAGAAAGAAAAGCTTCCTCAAAATTTTCTTCAAAGAAAGCTTCCAATATTACTAAATCACATACTCCCTGTGTGATCTTAGACAAGTCACTTAACCTATATAGACTTCAATGTCTTCAGCTGAAAAAAAAAGAGGTCATATTATATTATCTGTATGGTCCTTTCTATTTCAAAGTTTGTGACTGTGATCCTATCAGCTGAAAAGGTCTACCATTCCCTCTATTCTTTCTCTCTACATAGTTAAAATAGGTAATTATAGTCATATAGAGTATCTATTCTGCTGATAGAGTGAACCCCATAATTTTTTTTTCTTATCAGACAGTAGTAATTTTTCACTCCACTTAAAAATGGGAGAAACCTTCTTCCTTTCTTCTGATCAATTTTTTAAAGCAAAAAGGGCTGTTTTCTAATTAAGTACTACTTGCAGCAGAATTACCATCCTACTAAAATATTTTAAAATTGCCACAACAAAAGGACCATATCCCTCTTCATATAATATTCATTTTTAAAATTAGTTTTGATGATGACCTTTTATTTTTTTATACCATATTCATTCCCAATTTATCTTGTTTATTCTAAGAATGTCCATTTGTAACAATGATTTTTATAAAAGAAACAGTTCAACAAATCTGACCAATATACCCTGCATAATGTTACATGCAATATTCTATATTACTAATTTCCCACATCTGAAACGAAGGGAGGTAGGTGCTTTCTCATATTAGAGGCCAAAACTTGATCATTATATTTTCAAAGCATTTAATTTCCATTATTGTGTTTTTATTATTCTTGCCATTTACAATGTTACAGTCATATATACAAAAGTATATATTCTTTTTCTGATTCTACTTACTTTACTTTGAATCAGTTCATATAAGTCTTCCCACACAAGCACATTGCCTTTAAAAGCAGTTAGAATTTACATGTTTTTGAAATATGTGTGTATGTAGTAATTTTGTGACAATGTGTGAACCTCAAACAAAAACCTAATTTTACAGAATGAGGTAATTCACTATCCTGAAAGGGATACCATATGAGTGAAAATCAAAAGATGGAGAAACACGATGGACTATTATGAGAACTGTTAGAGATGGATAAGAAATTTATGAGCATAGTGATGCTTCTAATTGGCAATGCAGAGAGTTAATGTGTGAGAATTCTGATCAGCATAGGTTCAAGGTGAAAGAATTCATGAACCTAAAATATTAATGGCAAAAAGGAAGTTTTATTGGCACTGCAGAAGTCAGCTTTGCTAGGAAACTGACTCTTTCAGTGGCAGAGAAATAACAAAAGGTTTTTCACTGAGAAGAGGGTCTCTTCACAGTGGGCAGGAGTCCTGGCAGGCAGGTAGTCATGACAAGGAGAGAGAGAGAGAGAGAGAGAGAGAGAGAGAGAGAGAAAGAGAGAGAGAGAGGAAGAGGGGGGGGGGGGTCCTTAAGAAGGCATAGTCCTGCTTTGGACATTCTGCAAAGAAATGAGTTTAACATTTCCCTTTAATGGGAAATCTGAGACTGAAGTTCCCAGTTGAAAAGAAAGCCAATGCCCCCAGGCCTAGATACTTATCAGTATCAGCCCCAGATCTCCCAATTGAATGAAAATCACTTTGAAGGCTTTTTCAACCTGAATGGGGGATCCGGTTTCCCAAAAAGATAGTTTGGGGGGTTAGGGAGGTAATTCACCTTAGAAAAAAGCCCAGCCTGGAAAGTATGCTTTGTCCTAGACTCTTTGGAGCCTGGGAGACCCCAATCTTTCTTCTTTTGCAGATCAAAGGGCACATAATTTCAGTGATTATTTTACATAATTTTTACAAAGTTCATCCACATCATTTCAACTCTTCTCAGAGGTGGGATAGAGTTGTCAATCAATCAATCAACAAATATCTATTAAGTATCAGACAACTATGGTAGGTGCTAGGCATACTAAGAAAAAATGAGAAATTCTCTATCCTAAAGAAGCTTATGTTCTATCAGTAGAAACAACATATATGTATTGATGTAGAACACACTCTGGTTAAATGATGGAGTCCTTCGCCCTGTCTCCTACCCACTCTACCATTTCCACAGGGGTATGGATTTCCTCTGATAGGAATGAATATTTTTAACTAACTATCTGACAGGCCTCAAATCCTTCCATGAGTTAGGAGGATGTCTATCCCAAGAATATGAAGACTTCTCCCAGTGGAATGAGAAAATGAGAATGGTTTGTTCCAATGGATCTGAAGTAACCTGAAGGTTCCACAGAAGCAGGTACTGTGGAACTCTTAAAGCCTGGTTATACATTAAAGCCAATCCATTGTATCCAGTCATCTTGACTTTTGTTTTGCCACTGAATTTTCATGGTACAGGAAGAGAGACTGAGGCTGACAAATTTGGGCAACTCTGCCTCACTTAAATCCAATTCCTTTGCAAATCAAGACATCACCCTGTCATATCACTGATCCCCTGAAACAAAGAGCAAACAACAAACTGATGACTGAGACAGATATACAGGGATAAAAACAAACAAATAAAAGATACTTTTCACAGAGCAACCAGATAGTACAGTAAACAGAGCCTGTAGTCAGAAGTTCAAATCCCTGGTCAAATTATTTAATTCCATTTACCTCAAAAAAAGAGATGTACTAGAGAGTTATCCCTGTCCTTCAGGCCTTTTCCTTCTGCAGCTTTTAAAATGTAATGATGTGTATAACCTATATCAGATTGCTTGCTCTCTTGAGGGAGGTAAGGGAGGGAGAGAGAAAAGAAAATTTGGAATTCAAAATGTTACAGAAATGAATATTTTTGCTAACTATACATGGGATTGGAAAAAATAAAATATTTTTTGGAAAAAATGTAATGATGACTCTCCAAGCTAAATGTCAGTGTGAACAGGATGCCCTTTTCCACACTAAGGCCAGAAAGTATGAGCTAATAGTCACAGGATTACCTGTTTCTAAGGATGACTAATTCCTCTGTGTATTTTTTTTTCTTTTGTTACAGAGCATTATAAAATAGCCAAAGCTGGTGTTTCCTCCCCCCTTCCCAAGACACCCAAATATTAGTGTATCACTTACAGGAGTAGTTGTGGAAGAAACAATAACAGAGTTAGAATAGTCAAAAGAGAAAAAAAGTCAGAAAGAGTAACTCACAGAGAAGAGATAATGGGAAGGAGGAAAGAATCCACTTATCATTGATCAGGCTGAACTCAATGGAGAAGAAATACAAAATAATTAATGAGTAGCCCTATTTCAAATGTTCCAATGAGACTTGAAAATTAGCCTCAAATAAATGTTATCATTCACGATTCTTTAGTTCTTATCCTTCCTTTATGTGTGGGAATTACATTTCCTGTTATATACCTGATTCATTTTTGTTGTCTTCCTCCAATTCTTTGGGTACTTTTAATCTTCCTCTATCCCTACTTGGAAGAATAAGATTATTCCTCAGTAATATGAGGTGGCAGTTGAAGTGAAGCATTAGCACCAAGGTGTCCTCTTGTAGAGGGAGATGACTCCAGATCAATGAACCAAGAGCAAATCATCAAGGCAGGCAAAGAAAAGAAATGGTGATAGTTCCTGTGGGCTCAGTCTGTGTGACTAGCTAAGTGCTATATAAGAATATGCAGAATAAATAAAATACAAATGCAATATACTTTAAGACAATCAGACAATAGTACCAGGGTGAAATGGGGTCAGTCCCCAGAAATCAGACTTCATGCTAACGGTGATATTTAAACTGAGGTTTAAAAACAGTTAAAGATTCTAATAGATGGAGTTAAAAGGGAGTAGCTTCCAGGCATGAGAACAGATAATGCAAAATCATGATGACTGGAAACTAATATGGTGATTAAGAAATGAGAAGGGATAAATCAAAAAGATGTTGTAGAGGAAGCTATAGCAAGATTTGGGAATTAATTGGATATGTGAGGTTAGGGAGAGTGAGATGCTGAGGATAACTTGGAGATTGTTTTGGTTAAGAGCAGAGCAACTGATAAATTTTTAGCCTTCCCTGATGGGAAGAATGAAGGAAGGAAGGAAGTAGAAAGGAAGGAAAGAAGGAAGAAGAAAGGAAGGAAATTTGAAGGAAGGAAGGAAGGATGAAGGAAGACAAGGAGGGAGGGAGAGGAAGGGAGAGAGGGAAGAAGGAAGGGAGGAAGGGAAAGAGAGAAGAAGGAAGGGAGGAAGGGAAGAAAGGAGGGAGGGAGAGAGGGAAAGAGGTAGGGAAGGAAGAAAAGAGGGAGAGAGGAAGGGAGGGACAGAAGGAGGGAGGAATGAAGGAAAGGAGGGAGTAATGAGAATAAAGAGTCAATGCCTTCTCTTAAGCTTTCTATATTCTATTGAAGGGAGATAAAATATATCAAAGAGTTCTGATGCATGACAGATGGTAAATCCAGAGGTCCTTATCATCACCATTAGTATCTATAAGTGAGGTGACAGTATCTGGGGATCTTCATGGCAACTGGAAAAATGACAAGGCCAGGAAGACTTTATCATGTGATGTTAGAGCAAATGGTAAGATCTAGTATTCCATTATCTTACTCTAAGGCTTAGAGTTAGTGACTCCCAATTCATCCAAATGATATAAATAGCTATGATATCCAGATAGGGTCATTGTGGGACAAGGAGAAAAGGGGAAGGCAATATATAATATTTACTCTGTGCTATGTACTGTGAAAAGTGTTTACAAATATTACCTCATTTGCGAGCCTACCAAGAAAAGATTGGGGGAAGTGCTGCTAGCTCTTCCTGCTATACCACAGAAACAATAAAATGTGCTACTATTTCAGAACCTGATTCTAACAAACAATGTTAGAATGTAGTTAATTAAGTAATATATAAACAAATGAACCATCTCCATTCATCCCTGCCCCACTCCCCCCAAATACTCAAAAAAAAGATTTCTAAAACAAATGAATATAAGTTGTAATTAGCCAATTCACTTGTCATAAAAGAAACATTTCCTAAAGAATGTTGTACTGTGTCTAACCCCAGCAGATTAAAAAATGAAAATAAAACCTGAACCATAATAACTGTTTTTCTTCAATAAAAAAAAGCTTTAATAGGCATGACACTGTATTGAAATGACATATAGTTGCTGACTTGGGTAATTCATCACTGAACTGAAAACATTACATATGGTAAGAGCTAGAATCTAATTTCAGCTTATTTAAATGTGAATTGATCTTTAGGGTTCATTACATGAAGTAATCTTTACTAACAAAACTTTGAACATGTCCTAGAATGAGGATTAAAATCTCAGACTGATAAAAAGATAAATAGATAATCTGTTAATTGCAGATTCCTGATTTTAAATTTAATGAAAGTCATGTTGGAAGTAAGCTTAACATCTAAAATAGGAATAAAAGGAGTATGAAGAGAACAAGAAATATATCCTTTGGATAAAGCTAGCCTTATGGTTGTCTAGGGTAGTCTGACACCCAGGCAAAGTAAATATTGCTTGCTTTTCAAATAGATTATTTGAGTGTAACTACCATCCATTTTGACAGACATTTCTACCAGGATTGATTTGAGTAAATTAAAGAATGAGACATGACTTAAGGATTACAGAACAGGGACTAGGGAGGACCATGGAATACATGGTCTTGGGTCTAATTAGTACAGTGTAGCTTCCATCGTGAGACATAGGTAGTGAGAATTTGAGTCATTTGTAAGTGATACAGATCTAGGACACTAACCAAATAGGCAAATCCATATCTCAAACTTTCCTTTCAATTGTAGAACCTATGACTCCTATAATTCTCTGGCAAAGGAAATTGTCTCATCTTGGCAAAGAGTCTTCCTACACCTAGATAAGACTAACCATACTAATAATATTTCATGTTTATAGAGAGTTGTATGGTTTATAAAACATTTTTTACATTACAATTCTATGAAATAGTTTATCATTATCCTGATTTTTTAATAAAGAAACTAAAGTTCAGAAGAAGAAAGTGACTTACCCCAGACCACATGGCCATGAAATGTCAAATCCAGAACATGAATCCAGGTGTCATTATGCAGTATTTATTCTCTTGCTCATTGTGGAAATTAGTTTAGGCTCCTTATCAGGTCCCAAACATTCCCTCCCTCAGCTAAGAGAGTACTAAAAAGACAGCTCTCAGAGTAAAGGAAGCTTTATAACAATGGGGCAGGCCTGGGCCAACTTCAGCTTATTTTGTTATCGTCTGATTTTTTTTCACCTAGAAGTGTGTATTTCTTTGTTTGTTTTTGTTTAAGTTGTGAGATGAATTTAATGTAGTTCCAGGTTTTATTATCCTGTTTTACAGTGATAAATGAATCAAACTTTTTGGTTCAGACCAAAAGCTCAGTACTCCAAAAGCTCCAGTACTTCAACAACCCAAGAACTCAAGTGATGTAGCCATCTAACAACTCATCACAATATATTCACACTCGTTCAATCTAGGAAACTCTTGTATGTCCTTCCATAAGTTCACCACCTAATGAAGGTCTACCAGAACTGTTGAGGATCTTCTCATTCTTTAACCATCTTAAGTTCACTAAGGAAGCATGTAGGTTGCCTTTCTGATTGGCTGTTGCTCTCAAATTATTGCCAGTCTATCTTATATTTGACATACCTGATTTTTACAACATTCCTTCCACTATTTATCCCATTTGATTCCATTTTTATAATGTGTTAGAAGCTATTCATGGCCACCATATCCTGACCTAAAACTGCAAAGTTTGGTGAATTAAAGTCATAACACCTCCCTATGAAAAATTCAATAAGAACTTAGTTTTCCAGAAGCAATCTAGTTTCTCATCTTTTTGTTCAATTCTGGGCTCAAATCATTGTCCATTTGCAATGTCTTTCTTTGTGTGATATACACAATGATGATGAGTATAAGAGGTTGTCTACCCAATTACAAATCATAAGATAGCTGAGGGTCTGCCAATGCTTATCTACATGAGCATTTGGAACTGTGAGTTTATGACCAAATGCTTAGCCCATTTTCTAAGAAAAATAGATTTCTTTTAAAAATTGTACATAGTGGGAGACAATGGAAAAGGGGAAACTTTACCTAAGACAGCATCTCACATGCCAAGCAGCATTCACCAAATGCCTTGATTTATTTTGTGTCCAATCTCAAAGTCACTTGGTTTTTTTGCCCATTTTTATTTGCTATGGGTTTCCTGCGAGTTCTTCTCTCTCTCTGCCTCTCTCTTTGTCTCTTTCTGTCTCTCTCTGTCTTTTTCTCTCTGTCTCTCTCTTTTTCTCCTGAACTTCCCAATCTTCTCTTTTTCCTTTGAAATAGAAAAGACTGAGATTTCAGTCAGATTCTCATGGATCTCCAAACAACTTCAATAAATAAGCATTATTTAACCCCTAATGAATAAAATCTGAACAAAGAGCATTCTTTATCTACTTGATTTTCCTTGGGTGAATGGTTAGCTCAAACTCCTTTCATTCATTATAAATTTCATTTATAAATGAAATGAATTTAGATTATAAATATTATCTCTAATATTCTGGAACTTGACATAATTATCCACAAACAGAAACATCTGGAACATTTTAATACCTATATGTAATTCATCCCCAACTTGGGCTCTTTGCTATATTTCCTCTATGACAATGACAAATACTTTTAATGAATATATAACAACTCATTTTATTCATCAGCTTATATTAATAATCAGACTTTTATCAAACAAGGTCATATCTGTTGCTATGCCTTTTAAATAATCTTTTATCATTTTGATATATTCATCAGAGATACCTTGTTGGACAAGAGCCTTTAAGACAGGAGATTGTTCTATTAAGTTAAATGTTTTTAAATAGACAGTGAACTATAAACATGATAGAATACTGCTTTCCTTTATATCTTATAGTCAAATACATAATGATAAAGATATAATCTGAGAAATATTGCTTGTATGTGTTTACCCAATTCGTAACAATCAGTTGGATTGATTTTAATCTTCTTTTATTAATGAGATATTTTAGTATCTGTCTTATGTGACTAAAGACTAGATAAAACCAATAGCAAGAAAGAATAATTAGTAAAATTGTGAATTGTTCATAGTTCCATTGTAAAAAGGGAACCATATTACCTTTAGTAAGCTTCTATATAATGATTACAGTGTTAGTACAGGGGAAAAAAAAGGCATTGACTGATCTTCAGTTTATGCTATGTAATATATGAATCAGTTTTATTGAGGAGTAAATGTAAACATATTATCATATACTCAGAAGCACTCTAATGAAATTAACAAGACCTAACAATTTACCTACTGGTAATGAGTGAACTGGAGCCTAACAAGTTGTCCATTACCTTGTCCTCTTGGTTCATCTTTGACATGAGTAAAAGTCTTCTACTACATTTAGAATTTTAAAGAAAGAAGGGAGACTTCTCAGGCATTTAATGTGTGCCTTAAATTTTACATTCATTGACTAAAGAACAGTCATGGTGCAAGAGATCTATAGTAGCATAGAATTCATTAATTTTTGCCAAATTAATCACCAAGCTCAGCCATGGAGATCATTCTACAGATACTATTAGTTAATTTTCATATTCCCACATTGAGAAAGGAAAAAAAAGAAAGAATTCCTCTCCACAAAAGAAAGCTGAGAATATGATTTTCCTTGGATCTGTTTTTGCCTCATTCTTATTCCTTAATGCTCAGTTGAGGAAAAAGCAGAGATAGAATAAGGGGCAAAGACAAATTAGCAAAGAACAGAGAGTTAGAAAAAAAGACAGAGACAGAAACAAAAACAAAAACAGAGAGAAAGAGACAGGCTGGCAGATAGCCAGAGATGACTGATACCCTTACTAAGACTTAAAGTTTTCAAAACATTTTGATATTTGGTGTTTTCTTTGAACCTAACTGACTCCATGAGTTAGGTAGAGCAGATATTATTATCCCTATTTTATTGTTCTAATCTATAAAACTTACTTCTGTGACACTGGACCAAATTCTATGAGGGGGAGCAGTTCCTATTTATTTGAGAAATTGGGCATAAAATCCTGGGTCAATGCCCATCAACTATTTCATTTCATCATCAAGAGAGTCAGACATCAAATGAATAAAGGAGTGAAAGAAAGAATGAGGCATTTATTAAGTGCTTACTATATTTCTGGATCTATGCTAAGCACTGAGAATAAAAGCAAAAGTCTGACTTCAAAGAGATTATATTCCACTGGAAGAAATCAACTTATATGAGGGAATAATGTCCAGAGAAAAGAATTTAGTGAGGGGGTGGAAGAAATAGTGGGGGAGGGGGTGAGTTGATTTATAAAGCTTGTCATTGACATGGCCTTTCTAGGAAGAATGGTGGTAATTATTTGATTATTGCACCCAGAATCTGAGATGTAAGGCAGGAAGGACTCAGGCAATATAGCTGAGCAGAATTCAAAATGAATGAATGAATGAAATAAACATCAAAATTCACATCAAGGCCTGACAGCAAGCTAAATGTGATTTTGAGAATTGAGATCATAATCATCACTAGAATTAAATTTAAAATACAAGCTAATTTAAAATCAGTATATCTGAGATTAAAAGGGTAAGTACAGACCTTACTTTGCCTATATGTCCAAATACCATCCAACTCAATTCATGCTCCATTAATTATTCTGATTTAAATACTGACAATGAAAGTGTTAATACTAAGAAATTAAACTTACTGTAAGTTACCTAATGTGTATCATGAACTAAGAACACTAGGGATAATACTCTAATCATGGATTGTGAGGGAAAAAATCACTTTGCTTCTAGTCTTGTCTTTCTTTTTTTCCCTTAATCACCCTCAACTGTATCCTTCCACAAAGTTTAACATGTCCTTTGAAAGCTTTAATCTACTTTTTTGACTTGTCTGTAAGTAATTTTTTTTTCATTTTCTTTTGGAACATACCTTCAAATTTTCCTACCTGTAATAGTGCTTTGTAAAGTACTTTGTAAAGTTTGTCCAGGAACATATACCTGCCAGACTTCCAAGTCTGACCAAGACATTGATGGATTTTTTCTTCAAGAAAATGAATTTTTTGGAAGCTCTCAGGAAGTGTCACCAAAAAAATGTGATTAATGTAATTGCAAAAACCAAGGGAGGAATCACCCGTCCCCTCATACTATGATTAGTAGTTGGGAGTAGGACAGATAAAGAAGTGAAAAAACAAATAAAGAAATAGAAAAAATAAATAGATTTTAATTAGTGGTGGTGAGGCTTTAGGTGGCTATACAGATTTCTGGATCAGAGAAGAAAAATAGTTAAATAAGCATTTATTCATTTTACTAGCATTTATTAATTATCTATTATGTGCCAGGTACTGTGTTAAATAAAAAGGATAAAAAGACCAAAAAACTAAATCATACTAATCCTCAGGGAGGAGTACTTGTTTTCTAGAAAGGGGAAATAGCATGTATACAAGAAATAAAATACTAAATATCTAAAAAGGAGATACAAAGTAATTTCTGGACGAAGGGTATTAGAACTTTGGGGAAGACAAAGAGCTTCCATGAGACATCAGTGAGGAGGTATAGAGGATCATAGCCTCTGCAAATTCATGGACATATGATTGTCACTATTTCCTTCACATATGGGTTTGAAATGTCATATACAAGGGAAGCAACTTGATTAGTTTGACTAAAACATAAAGTAAATAAAAGAGAATTAGATGCAATAAACCTGGAAGGATAGGCTTAATTCAGATGACCAAGGACTTTTAAAAGCCATCCAATGGAATGTGTATCTTATTCTAATGGCAAAAGGGAGTCATCACAGGTTACTAAGCAAGTTAATGACATAGTCAGACTATGATGTGAAGATATCCATTTGACAGCTGGGTATCAAGATGGTACAATAGGTAAAGAACTGGGCTTGAAATCAGAATCTTCATAAACTCAAATCTGGCGTCAGACACATATTAGCTGTATTACCCTGAACAAATCACTTAACCCTGTTTTTCTCAGTTTCTCAACTGAGAAATGAACCAGAGAACCAAATTGCAAACTAATTCACTATATTTGCAAAAAGGGGAAAAAGAAATCCATATGGGTAGCCAGAAATTCTGACATGACTGAATACAACTCAACAACATTTGGAATCTAGTTATGTAGAGGTCAGTAGAAGAAAGAAATAAGAAATTAATGCAATAGTCTCATCCAGAGATGATGTGTGAATGAAGAGAAGGGGACTGATAGAGAAGAGATATATTAGATAGATATATAAGAAGGTAGATAGATGGATGGATAGATAAATAGATGAAATAGAATGGATAAAATTTGGAAAGGGATTGTATATGAGAATGAGGGAGAGAGAAAAATCATATAATATGTAGATTGCAAATATGTATGACTGAAATGATGATAGAATCCTCAATAAAAACTGGGAAATTTGAAAGAGAAGTGAGCTGGAGAGAAATCAAAATAGCTCTTTTTAAGTCAAACTATCTTTTGTGAGGTCTATGGTGTAGCATGTGGAAAGGAAATAGTTAACTCTCTGGGGGAGCACTAAGATGTTCACTGCATTAATCCATTCTTCCTTTTCTTTTGGTTTGATGACTCTCTGGGAGAAACAGTAAAGAGCTTGCCTAGCATATCTGTGTGTGTTCCTCTTACCTACACAAGAGTCAACAGTTGAAACCTATATTATTCCAGAGCCTGGCCCCCCCCACACACAGAAGCTGAATGATGTTGGGGTGTCAGAGAGATTGAAGAGGAGAAAGTGTGTGTGTGTGTGTGTGTGTGTGTGAGAGAGAGAGAGAGAGAGAGAGAGAGAGAGAGAGAGAGAGAGAGAGAGAGAAGGAATATGAAGGTCTTTAGTGTAGCTTATCAAACATCTTCCAGTACAGCATGTTGTGACTAGCACACCCCTGTAATAATCATCTGAGACAATAGCAAGGTTTGGATCACACAGAGAAATTGTTTCTGGGATACTTTTCCAAATGATAACCAAAGATCATAGATATACAGAATAGAAAAGTGATGCAGATAGAGCTACTGATACTGTGTAATATAAAGCCCTGTCAACATCCTCATTTGTGATCCTCCAATGAAAGGAATGGGTGGTCATGTCAAGCCAGCAGCAGAGACAATGGTTAGGTCAAAGAGAAAAGGGACTGATTTATGCATCACCAGTATATCTGCAGAGACTAAAGAGTAAGCTAGCAGGAATGCTGGGGAATTGTAAAATACAGCATCACCACAAAGACTTCTTTTTTATTACAACAACTCTACTTTAAATGTGATTATAGGGCCTTGACTATTATGGCCTGGAACAAATTTAAAATAGATGCTTACATATCGGTACTGGAATGCAAATAAATGCTGCAAATAAAATGGAAATAATTTGGTAACAAATTTTATAGCATGTGATTTCTTTCTTTCTTTCTTTTAAATTTTAAGGAGTAGCACATTTTTGTTTCTATAGTTTTTTTTAGAGTGAAACCTAATGAGTGTTGCTATACTGACACCTAGTGGGAAGGTGGACAAGCCACAGTGCAATTTCAACATTCTAACTTAAAATTAAAAAAAAAAAATTCCCTTCCTATTCCCATTGAAGCTGGGTGGTGGCTGTTTTTAGATGGGGCTCTCTTTTTGTGTCACTTTCGTAATGGAAACTTGTTTCTGTTCAAAAAAAGCCATGGAAAGCTGTTCAGATAAACCTATTTTAGCTGTTTCCTGGATCCTTGTCTTTGCGGGGGCTTGTGTAAACCACCAGGATGATCCAGAAAAAGGAGACCTCCTCCCTCATGTGATGTTCCAACCTGGAATAGCATTGATTCATAACTTCCTTAAATTCTCATCTTTTTGACCGATTTCTCTTAATTTGTACAATATAATCAGTAAGTCAAAGGTTTCAAAGGATCCTAGAATTTTACTTCTGGTGTATTCAGGGCTGACCGAGAATATGACCATCTACCTACAAACTTAATAGGAAAAAAAAAGAGTTAAAGGCCTCCCATGCCAAGCAATATCTTCTCCACAGGCTTCCCACAGTGCCTGAAACTCCAGTATATATTTGTTTCTCTAGGCTCATATCCTAAGGAGGAAGCCAAAGGATAATAGCTAGAAAACCAGACTATAAGTTAGGGAGACTTGTTCAAAACCCACCTCTGACACACATATTGGATGACCCTGAAAAATACGTTTAATCTCTCAACATTTTAGACAAATCCATAAGATTAAAATTTGTAAAATAGATACCAATTGGTAGAGAGAGTTCCCTTTACCAATGAATTCAGTTTCAGGATTGTTGTTATTTTCTCAAAGCATACTAAAATGAAAAGATGAAAGGAATTTTGGAGATCATTTAATCATTTGTTCATTTCATATCTAAATCAACTGAAGCCCAGAGAAGGAAGTTATGTACTCAAAGGTCACAGAGCTAAAAAGAGTCAAGTTCATCTTTCTGTCTTTTATGGGACACTACCTGGAGGCTGGGCTTAGAAATTTGGTATGTGAAAAGATGGATTCTGGGATAGAGTTCAGTGTTCCTTAAAAGCCTTCTACAAAAAAAGAAATGTATATTGGAAAACCAATTAAATTCAATAAGTACTTTTTATGCTCTACTATGCACAAGGTACTCTGTGCTGATAGAGTTCAAAGTAATTGAAAAGAAGAGTTTGTTATTGCTATTTCAATGAATCTTTATTTTCATCTATGTGGGTTCATCTTTGAATCATGTATATTGCAAATAATTCATGTCCTTTAACCCTAGGTAACTATCATAAATCTTTTACAATGGTTTGTCCAGTGTGCTAGGAACTGCCCTTCTATTTCCTCAACATTGGTTGGATACCAGTGAAAAGCAAAGCTCTTGACTATTTATTCCTCATCTTTAGCACAGAGTTGAACTACCGTTTATTCTAGTCATATATCTCTCTACTGATATACATTATTCCAATTTTTCACAGTTCTTAGATAGTAATGAGACAAGCACACAAATAATTAAAATACAAATTAGATAATATTTAAATACATAGAAATCATACATAAATTAGCCAGGTTCCTGTCCAGTTTCCAGTCCAGAAATCTTTCCACTATTTAGATATATGACATGAGAATCATCAGTACCATCAGCATCAGTACCATAAGCATCATCACCATCATCATCATTGGCATTTACATAGTACTTTAAATTTTACAAATAGGTTTATATTTGGTCTTCAAACACCAAACCTGTGAGATAGGTACTATTATCATTTACTTATTATTAACTTATTATACTCCTAGTGGATTTCCCTCTTATCTATCCTTACTACATTATATCCTCCAAAGACTCACCAAAGTGATTTTCTTAAAGCATAAGTCTGACTATATCACCCTCCTGCTCAATAAACTACATTAATTCTCTATTACCTTTAAGATCAAACATAATTTATGTCTAGTATTTTAAAGAACTTCACAACTTGACCCCTTTCTGCTCTTCCTGGCTTAACTGGTCCCTTCTACACAATCTATGGTACATTCATGTTGCTTGCTGTTCCTTATACAATTCATTTCCTAGTTCTTTACATTTGCATTGGCTGACCTCCATACCTAGAATATTTCATTTCTTCACCCCCACATCTTAAACTCTCTGGTATCGTTTAAGGGGCTTAATTTGTCCTTAGCTGATTAATTCCTCACCCAACCTTTAAAAACTTTAAAAACCTTTAAAACTCAGCTCATGTCACTTACAGAAATCCCTTCCTGATTCCCATAGTCCCTTCTTTTCCCAAAACCACATAATAGATTTGATATATATAATCTGACCCCTACCTCAAGTGGCTTTAGCAATCAAGTGGCTTTTGGCACAATTAAATTTGTGACACTACATGCTACATATGCAGAGCTGTGACTGCTGATTGGCTGAGACATTTCAAGGAGAGAAAAACAGAATTTTAGAGGGATGAGGAAGCAAGAGAGAAGACATGGATTTTGAAGGGTGTTTCTAGGGGAAAATAGCATTGACATATGTCCCATAATAACAACCACCTAAACTCTCAGGGATTGCTAAGAATGAACTTTTGTGATGATATCATTCTCTCCTTGGTTGAACTGAGATTTTATTTTGTTCTGGAATTGCAAAACATTTTTTGTCTTGTATATTCTATCATAATTCTAATCTAATCTGTTTAAGTTCCCCAATTGCTGCTGTTTGCTTTTATAAATATACTTGCTCACTATCCATGATGGTGTTTTGTATAATTAGCATTTGGTGGGAGGGTAGCTAAACTGAATGTGGTTAAGCTGTTATCCTCCCAGTCTAGAGCAGGACTATTTTCTTTCAGAGAGACCAAGGAAAATAGATTTTATCCTGAACCCCAAAAGAGAATTATAATTCTAAATTACAATTATCTAAAATAATAGATATAAAAGTAGTCATGCCCAGTTATGGACATCCTTCTGTTCTCTGAAGAAGAAGAAGAAGAAGAAGAAGAAGAAGAAGAAGAAGAAGAAGAAGAAGAAGAAAGAAGAAGAAAGAAAATTGCAGTTATCACAGAAGTTGAGAAGTAGGGTTGTCCAGATCATATCTACCTAAATATATCATTGAAACACAGACCACCTCAAGTCCCTATTCTCTGATCAAGCTTATTACACATAATAACTTGTACATACTCACATATGCATGTATCTACGCCATTAAAATGTAAGCTCTGTAAACAGATTCATTTTTATCTTTCCTATAATTTTTAACACAGTTCCTGGTACATCATAGCTGTTTAATAAATGCTTGTTGATTGATTTTTGCAGGTAATAAAGCTGAGGCTCTGAGAGGGTAAGTAATGTGAATAGCCAAACAACTAGGTAGTTTTAATAGGAGTCAGGTTTCCTTGACTACTAGTCTAGCATTTTATCCAATACACTACTTTTAGAGTGTTAAGAATATTGGAAAAAGTCATTAGATGGGTGATAACTTAATCATTACATTCCAAGATAAATTTTGTGGCTAAATACCCAGTATTTCTGGGTGTTTCTGATCAGGCAAGCATTGGGGCATTTGTTTCCATATTGCTAACAGAATTGGAATGCCCCCACATTAATTAAGTGCTCTCTTCCTAGGAGGTGAAAAGCAAAAGGGAGCAAACCCAAGGGTTGAAAACCCAGGAAACCCAATTAGCTTTACAAATTACACTGATATTAGGAGAAGAAAACAGAAGTGAAAAGAAAAAGGGAAATGCCATTCTCAAATGCAAGAGATGAGTTTGTGTTGGGCCAAACTCAAATAATATTCTAGAACCAATGCTCACTTTCCTATCATTTCTAGGTCGGCTTAGTATCTTCTGTCATTAACTCAGAATGGCACCCCAAGACCTCAGCAGTCAATGTCAAAGCCTTACCCATAATTGCCTTTCTGAATAGTAAGGGGAGGTAAAGTAAGGCTTAAAATATGCCCCCAATCATTCTATTATGGTACCCTAGATTCTACTCTTAGTGTTATTTCAGAGACATTTTCTTAAACTTAAACTAATATGGTATAATAGCATTTTAGAAGGGAAAGGAACTTCAGAAATTATCTAGTCCAACTTCTCTTCCTTCCCCTTAATTTTGCAGATGAAGAAACTGAAGTCAAGAGAAAAATCATATTATAGCTCTTGACCTAGAAGGCACCTTAAATCAAGATTTTTTAAACTTTGTTCTCTGGTGACCCTTTTTTTCCCAAGAAATATTTACATGACTCTAGATTTATAGGCATATAAAATGGGTATTTTGCTGATAATCAATTATAATTTTGTGATTCACACATTCAGTTATGAGACCCTGTGTGAGGTCATGATCCTCAGTTTAAGAAGTTGGTCCTTAAGCAACAGTTAGCCCAATTCCCCTTGTTTTATACATGAGGAAACTTAGACCCAGAAAGGTTAAAAAAATTTTCCCAGATCATGAATAATTGCAGAATTGGGATTCAAATTCAGGTCCTATAATTCCAAGTTTAGCATCTTAAGTAGTAGACTTTGGAATAGAATTCAGTCCTCCCAATCTCAATGGTCTTTTCACTAGAACAGTATCTACTCTGTTACTTAGAAGGAATAATATACTAGTATATAGTGGTAACATATTAGCTATATTACCTTACAATAAGGAAGATAACTTACAATCAGTAAGATTTCATTTTTTTTAATCAATATATTACTATCTTAGGGGAACAATACCATGAAATAATGGATCAGATAATGTTAACTTTAGAGGGTTAAATGAGAACAAGGAACATAAGATATTGTCTGGAAAGAATCAATGGGAAGTTTAGCAATGAGAATAGTTAGGATTATTTCATAGAACAGAAAAAACGCCGAGACCGAACATGGCATAGTTTGTGCAAGATCTTTTGGTCCCATTTATTGGGAAAATGCCCACCAGTGCCCCCATAAAATGTACTCATTGAACAATAATAATATAATCTGAGATAAGTGCTTTTTCTAAATTCAACCATCTACCATATCCCGGCATTTGCTCTATGTTCCCCTTCCACCCTATAACTGAGATGCATTTTTTCCTCACCTCTACTTAACAAAATTTTTATCTTACAGCTTCAAATTCCATCTACCCCACAAAGATTTAACTGACCCTAACATTTTTGATGTTTTCTCTGTACTCAAATTATATTATATCATATTTCCCTATGTGCATACCATCTCCCCATACCTTTCTGAGGAGAGGTACTCCTTGAAGGCAATGATTGTTTCAGTTTTTTTTTTCTTTTTATCATTATTGGCTGGAACAGTACCTTACATATAAAAAAAAGTTTAACAATTATCTGTTAAGTTTCATTTAAAACTGAATTGATTCTTAGCCTAATAACTACCTTCTTTATACTTTATACAGCTAAATGCCAGCATAAATAGTGTTTAGTTCATTACAATAATGCCAAGCCTATAAATTCATTTTTACTTGAATATTGCTTTGCTTTCTGATAAAGATTCAATGACTTGAAGGTTCTCTTAAGTATCAACAATTGCATCTTTGTAGGGAAGTTATTTCCCTCATACTTAAGTAATAGAAATAGATATATTTGATCACATCAAATGAATTTAAAAAAATATATTCTCCATACAAAGAATCAGGAGCGGTCACCCGGTGTAAACTTTCCTTTCTTTAGGTTTCAGTCTCTTTCTTCATCTATAAAATTAATGAGTTGAACTAGATAATCTTTGAGTCCTTTTATAATTTTAAGGGTCTTGGATTTCAGTCTTTCTGAATCAACCCATACTTGAGGTAGCCATTAAGATGGATAGAAAAATCTTGCTTTAAATTCTACCTCAATACCTAACCTACTAGCTTCATTATTTGACATAAATCATTTCATCTCTCTAGATCTCAGGTGATCTTGAACAAAATTAGTAAAGTGATGATTCTCTGCTGAATATCAAACAGGATTTGATTACTACTCTCCTATGATCATTGAGTTGAAAGAGATCTTTGATTCTACTTTTGGCTTGGAGGTTACGGTTAAATGACATATGGCATTGAACCTATTGAACCTGTTAAGATTAATGGGTTCTACACTGGCTTATTATCTCACCTAAAAGATACTCTCTGAGGGATTTGTTATGGAGTAAAAGTATTTTCAAAGAAAAATATTCTGATTTCTCTAAATCCTGTCAAGGATTCTAGGTACAAGAGCTATGGCAGAGAAATTAACATGTCACATTTAAGTTTGGGCTAACTACTTTGATTCTATATTGTATCTTCATTATATTTATTGTATCTTCACTGGTCTAGTTTTGAGAGATAGCAAAAAATAAAAGATGCTAGAATTTACAGTTTAGTCAAAAGCTAGGAATTAAACAGCAAACAATTGAAGAAAACTATAAGAGTGTTTAACTAATGTTCAGATGTGGGAGAGGAGCCATAAAACCTACAGAATGTCAGAGGAAGGAAATAATAGTGCTGGACGCTGAGGCTTGAGTTACACTTTGAAAGCTAGTATAGGATATGGATGGCTAGGCAAAAAAGGAAAGGGACAGCTTGCTAGGTAGGAAGAAGAACATACAAAGACAGAAAAGTCTTACTGACAAAGTCAGTAAAGAATATTACATGATCAGAAGACAATGAGAAGACTGGAGTGGAGGTGACTTGTAAATTCCTAAATCAGCCACTGAAAGTTTTGGCTCGGTCAGAGAGGATTATTTATATTTGATCCTTTAGACCATGTTTCTCAAAGTAAGGTTGGGGATACCTGAAAGGGCATCCCTAAGATCCTTTCAGGAGATCCATAAGGTCAAAATTGTTTTAATGACAATATAAAGATGTTTTAATTTCCCCTATAGTAAATATTGACAGATAAAACTTACATAAACAAAAGTTCTTTGGGATATCTTTAATAATTTTAAAAGTGAATAGGGGTTCTAAGAACAAAAAGTTTGAGAGTCACTATTCTAGGGAAAGGAAAGCTATTATAGGTTCTTAAGGAGAGGGCTAAATTGTTCACTTCTATTTAACTCATTACATATTCAATGTCTACCATGTACAAGTTATAATAACATGAAAATTTGCATGGTCATCTCAAAAGACATACAATACATTAAATGTGATATGACAGTTATATAAATTATAGGATAGAATAAAGGTATCAGAGAGGCCCAGTCAAAATCATAGAAGAAATGTGATAATGCAAGTACAATCTTAAGCATGAGTAAGATTGAAGCAAGCAGGAACTGAAAGCAAAGAAATCAGTAATTTAGGGTTTGTGAAAAAGCACCAAGATGCAGAGGAAAATGCACAGAACTCCATTTCAAAAAAATTGCAGCTGAAGACTAGTACTGACATTTAATTATTCTTGATGACAAGAAAAATTCTTCAACCTCTCCAGAGATTTGATTTTGTCAATAAAACGGAAATCTCAATACTTTCACTCTATACCTCATGAAATTGTTTTCAAATAAACAATCACTTTTAACTGCCATTCCTTTAAGCTATATTCCTTTACCTGTTCTCCATTTCTCAACTAAATTCCTTGCTGCATTCTAAATTTTTCATCCCTATAACTAGTTTTCTCTCTGTTCATCACTTTTATAACCTAGTTTCTGATCTCATCCTCAAAATGTTCTCTCCAATGATCTCTTCATTCTATATCTAGTAAACAAAGCTGTTCTCACAGTCCTCAAACACTCTGCTACATTTAACCATCTTTCTTCTCTGTCCTGGATTTTCACAATGTTATTGTTTCTTTGTTCTTTTGCTATGTGTCTGCTGACTATTTTTCAGTCTCCATTGGATCTTCATCCCAGTCTCAACTTCCTATCTCTAAAGAACTCCCAAGATGAGATTCCCATGTTTTCTTTTCATATAATCTCTCCTTTGGTGATTTCTTTAGCTCTTGACTTATATCATCATCATGCATATGACTTCCAAATGTCTATTTAGTTCTGATCTCTCTTCTGAGCTCCTAAGTCCAGATAAAAAACTGGCTATTAAACCTATCCAACTAGGATTATCCTAAGTATCTCAAATTCATCACGTCCAAAACATTAATAAGTTCCATACTTATACATACATACACACAAAAAAAACCCCACAAAATAAAACAAAAAAAACACTCTCTCCCCTTTCCTAATTTCCTTATTTCTGATGAGTGTATCATCATTTTTTCCAATAATTCAGATTTACAAAAAAAAGTTATCCACAATTCTTTTCTTTCCCTCATCTCCACATTCACTTAGCTGACAAGTTTTGTCAGTTTTACTTCTATAACATCTTTTGAATCTGTTCCCAAATCTCCACTCACATAGTCACTAGCCTAGTATGAACCATCATCATCTCTTACCTGTCTTATTACATTAGTTTGCTTGCCTCAGGTATCTCCAATTCCTATTTCTTGTTTTTCAATCATTTCAGTCATGTCTGTCATTGACCCCATATGAGGTTTTCTTGTCAAAGATACTGAAGGGTTTGCCATTTCTTTCTCCAGCTCATTTTATAGATAAAGAACTGAGATAAGTAGAGTTAAATGACTCATGCAAGGTCACCCAGCTAATAAGTATTTGAGACCAGATTTGAACTCAGAAAGATGAGACTTCCTGACTTGGGCTTGGCACTCTATCCACTATACCACCTAGTTGCCCTCTCCAGTTCATATACCAATCTGATATTCTTAAAAGATAATTCTATATGTCAGTCCTTCACTCAAAAACTATAATGGCTTCCCTATTACCTCTGAAAGGAAATGCAAACTTCTCTTCACTCTTAAGAAAAAAAATTTAATTTAGCAAACATCATAAAAAGAGTTCATTTTCATAATGAAAATTCTTGTGTATAGTTTGCTTGTTTTAAAAGAGTACAATAAATAATAAATAATAGTCCATTTTTAAAAATTAGGATATGCTTTCCTTTTTTTTCTTTTTCTTTTTTTTGGATGGGGAATGACTCTATCATTGGCTCCCCGTTTCCCCTGAATATTTCTTCTATTCCCCCCCCCAAAAAAGAAAATCATCATCATTAATCTTTTTGGTTTTTAAAATCCCTCTTTCTGGTAAAGGGTTAATTAGGTGACATAGTGGATAGAATGCCAGACCTAGAGTCATGGAGACTCATCTTCCTGAGTTCAAATCTGTCCTCAGACACTTACTGTATGACCCTGGGCAAATCACTTAACCCTATTAGCCTCTGTTTCTTCATCTGTGAAATTAGCTGAAGAATGAAATGGCAGACCACTCAAAAATCTGCCAAGGAAACTCTAAATGAGGTCACAAAGCATTGAACATGACTGAAACAATTAAACAATAATACATATCTCTCCTTTATGCACTCTATGTTACAGCCAAATTTATCTACTTGGTCATCCAGAAACTAGAAATTGTAAGTCTTACCTCTGTGTTTCCCTACATTATTCCTGATGCTTGAAATGTACTTTCTCTTTACCTTTGCTTTCTTCAATCCTTAGCTTTTTCTAAAACCCAGCTCAACTACTACTTCCTACCCAAAATCTTTTCTAGCTCCTCAACTGCTAATGCCCTCTACATAAGTTGCTTTGTATTTATTTTGCATACATTTTTGCATTTACTTTTCTATGTAATTAACACAAAATTTGTCTATATCCATGTTGTTTCCCCAAGTCCAATAAAATGTAAATAAAATGACTTCCATGCTAGCCTATCCTTGTTTACTTATAGCCCATCAACTTTTATATAATAAATAAGTTTATGTTATATAATACCTACAATCACAACCTTATAAAGTCCCATGCCCAATCCTCCAATCTTTATCACCTTTAGCCAAAAAAAGCCAAGAAAATCAACAAAATGGATCTTACAAGAGTCTTTTGACAGTTGCTTTCACTCTTTATGTCTCTTAAGAATCTTATAATCTTACAAAGATTCCAAAAGAACTCCATCAACACTCTTTTCCCAAGTCTGTCTTTTTTTTTCTCTTGACTTTGAAACATTAAAGTACCCTGTGGAGCACCAGTCAGGGCAAAAAAAAAAATGATGATAAGTAGATGAGAAGGATGATAATGATCACTTAAGTGATGCCTAATTTGCCATCCTCTTGCTCTGGATGCATTTCTTTTTATCCTTTCAAATTTTGCTTCTTTTTATTCTAAACTTAACAAATTCTCAATAAAATGAACATTTCCATATACAAAGTAGGACAGGAAAAGAGGATTGGACCAGAAACTGCAAATCTCTATTATGTCCAGCTTGCTTTTCCTTTTAAGAATATAATCAATTCAACAAACATGTAACTCTCAAAGCATCCTGATTTTCTGAGTCTAAAGGTATTTCAGTAGAAAAATGTCCTTGCTGAAGTAAATCCAATTTAAAGAGAGGTGCATAATACAGCACTATAGATAGCTCTTCTGGAACTCCAAATACTAGCCAAATAGACCCTTTCTTCCAGGGTAGAAAGATGCTTAAAATCTTTTGGAAAAACATCAAAAGTAAAGAGAAGAAACTGAACATGCAAGAGAAAAACTTTCACCTTGGGTGGCAACATGCAAAGTACTAAATACAAAGACAATCCCCTGGACATATGTGTCTGGAGCAATGGATGGTAAGAGAGGATGTATAGCCTAGAAGATAGGACACTTGTTTTGTATTCTGGAAAACCTAAATGAAATTCAGACACTTACTAGTATGGGACAGTAGCCAAGTCTCTTAGCCTCTCTGGGTCTCATCTGTAAAACGAGGAGTTTGGATTCCAGTGGCCTCTAAAATCCCATGATTCTAAGATGCTCTAGGAAGGGAAAGGGACTTAGGATGGTACTGCACAGGGTTATGACTACAGGTTTTATATATCATAAATGTACTTATTATTTAAAAGTGGTTGGGCTCAGTAGTAGCAGCAAAATGCTTACTAGAAGTAAACAAGGGCAAGCTAGTTTAGCTTTAAGTGCTTTAGTGATCAGCATAGGGAGATCTTAGAAAGGGATGCCCATGGCTTTTTATTCAAATAGGTTTATCATTTTGGTAAGAAATACATTATCCATATAAATACATTTACATACATGAAAACATATATATATATATATATATATATATATATATATATATATAATATTTATGGACCAGACATGTTATTTCATTGCTATAGGGCAGAGATTCTTAACTTTTTTCCACTCGTGATTACTTTTAGCCCAAGAAATTTTTACATCACCACAAGTATATAGGTATAAAAAGTAGGTCTATAAATCAAACATTTACTGATAATAAGCCATCATTTTGTGATCCCCACATTCAGTAACCTAATATTGGGTCACAAACCACAGTTTAAAAAGCTCTCAAAAAAGAAACCCTTTACTAAAGCAGATCCAAATATTTTTCTGCAAATTTCTCTGACACTGAGATCACAACTAATTTGCTCAGAGTTACACAGTCACTCACTGTGTGTCAGAGGCAGGACTTGTCTCCTGAACTGGAAATAAGTTCTATAGCTTCTATACATTATACTGCCCCTTGTGCAAAATATAGACTTACCATCTTTCCCTTAAATGCTCTGAAAAAATTTTTTTAAGATTTATCTTTGACTTGAACTGATGAAAATAAATCTTTAAAGATCTTATACAGAGCAAGTAACGGCTTGGTGACTGTGGAAAGAATGAGAGTGAGTGAAGAGCTGAACATGAAGGGACCAGATATGCCCCTTCTTTCTGTGTAATACAGAAGTGGAAAGAGTCATAGTTTAGATAAAGCATCATTAGCCAACCTCTGGTCTAAAAGTCAGACTGAGTAAAAAGTAGCTACAAGAAGTTCCAGGAGAACTGAGGCTTAGTTGATAGATCACAATAAGCAATTCAGGCAAAGATACTTCACTTAGTTGGTTCAAATCAATCAAATTGAGGTCTTTTCAGTGCCTATCCTTGTTGAATATACTTCTACTATGATTCAGTAAATCTATTCTGTTATTCTAACTAACTACCAAGGATACTGATCTGAGTCAGAAACACATAAAGATATTTTTAAACAATAATTCATTTCATTAGCTAACTCACTAAGTCTTCTATTATCATCAAATTTTATCATATATATTCCCACTCTTTACCATCATATAACAAGGTATTATTCCCATTTTACAGATGAAGAGAGAGAAACCAGAGACATTAAATGGTGTAGTCAATATTCACTAGTCACACATAGATACACTGATTACACTAGGTGTTTGGAGAGTGATTTTCATATGTTCAGACCACCAAAGGACTAACCAGTACTTTAGGGATCTTAGAGAGGAGCCAAACATTTGGTTTAATTTCTAAGACTGGTCTCTGAAGTGGTTTTCCTATGAAATGAGGTCAACCCTGCTGAGACAAATCATAATCCAATAGTTATAGCTTTCTCAAGCACAGGGGACCTCACTTAAAGGAAATGTGGAATTTTCAATGTGTAGTGGAAGCCCAACTGACTTTTTTTACCCCTCTGGTTCATATATAAACAGTAATTATTGATTTAACAAGTTGTTTATAATAAGCCTATTCAAACTGAATCACATTGTGCTGCAATACAAAGAAATGAGAACCCAGAGGAATCCAAAGCCTTTCTGATGTACAATTTGTGAGCTAGTCATTATACACAAGTTGTTTAGCTCTGCCTCTATTTTGTTTACTTTACCTAACCTGCTCAACAAAACGTGGCCCAAAGACCAGCAGTCAATATCTTATTTATTTTATTGACCCTGGATGATGTTTTGCAGAGAAATTTGCTGCAGTTGCAACTACTGAAAAGGACAATTAATTGTAAATGGGGCATGCAAAAATAATACTTCTGTGGCAGCATGGTGAGCTGGATTCTCTAGTTCCAGTAACAGCCCTATCTCATAGTTGTGCAGTCACCTCTCAAGACCTCAGTTTCTTCTTTTTTCGATACATTCTAGTTTGAGAATGAGGTGGAGAGATATTTGATCCAGGTTTTCATTGAATGAATGCATTAAAATACAGTTATGTGCTCACTATGTATCAAGCACTGCATTAAGCTCTATAGATACAAATACAAAAATAAAGAGTCCCTATTCTTGAGGAATTTACCTACTTTTTTATTTTAAAGCTTTTCATTTTCAAAACATATGCATAGATAGTTTTCAGCATTTACCTTTGCAAAACCTTGTGTTCCAAATTTTTCTCCCTGTCTTCCTCCCATCCTTTCTTCTGCACAACAAGTAACCCAATATATGTTAAACATTTGCAATTCCTCTTTACATATTTCCACAATTATCAAGCTGCACAAGAAAAATCAGACCAAAAGGAAAAAAATGAAAAAGAAAACAAAATGTAAGAAAACAACAACAAAAACATGAAAATACTATCTTGTGATCCACACCCATTTTCTATAACCCTCTCTCTGGGTACAGATGGCTCTCTCCATCACAAGATCATTGGAAGTGGTCTGAATAATGTTGTTGCTGAAAAGAACTCTTTCCATCAGATTTGATCATCATATAATCTTCTTGTTGCTGTGTTCAATGTTTGCTTTCTACTTGTTCACTTAGCATCAGTTCATGTAAGTCTCTCCTGGCCTTTCTGAAATTATCCTGTTAATTGTTTCTTATAGATCAAAAATATTCCATAAAATTCATATATCTTAACTTACTCAATCATTATGTAACTGATGGGCCTCCATTCAGTTTCCAGTACCTTGCTATTACAAAACGGGTTGACACAAACATTTTGCACATATGGATCCTTTTCCCATTTTTATGATCTCTTTGGGATACAGACCCAGTAGAGACACTGGTGGATCAAAGGGTATGCACAATTTGACAGTCCTTTGGGCATTGTTTGTTACATATTGCTCTGCAGAATGGTGGGATCAGTTCACAACTCCACCAAAAATATAATAGTGTCTCAGTTTTCCCAATTCCCTCCAACATTTATTATTTTTGTTGCCTGTCATAGTAGCCAATCTGAGAGGTATGTAGTGGTTCCTCAAAGTTTTCTTAATTTGCATTTTTTCTAATCAATAGTGATTTAGAGCATTTTTATGTGACTAGAAATGGCTTTAATTTCTTCATCTGAGAATTGTCTGTTCAATGGTCATTCATTGACCATTTATCAATTGGAGAATGGCTTATATTCTTATAAATTTGAGTCAATTCTCTATATATTTTAGAAATGAGACTTTTATCAGAACTTTTGAATGTAAAAATTTTCCCCAGTTTATGTTGTTTCCTGCTTTCTAGAGCCCACAAGTTGGGGTGACAAATAATACCATGCTTTCTAGAGCCCCCACACTGGGGTTATTTAAATATACTGTCCTAGTGGAGAAGTGATGAGGTGGGACTCATAGTGGGAAAATGGAGTCCGTTTATTTCAAAGACTTTCCCTCTTTTATACCCTCATACTCTTATGTAACCAAAACAACACTGGGCATGCGCCAAGTATATACTTCACCCATGGGACCACATAAACAATTTGCTGTTGTATGTAGTTTACCACTTGATATCACTTTTCCACCTGGTATTATTCTGCTTCAATCACAACACAGGTTGTCACCACTTCCTGACTTCTCAGGAAGGCTGAGAGCCCTTAGGGGAGATGGGGAGCAGAACCAGACATTGTCAACAGGTTCCCTCTGGGCTGAAGAGTCTTATACCTCACCCAGAGTTTCCCCACTGATCGTGACCCTCTACAAATTTATTCTTCCCTTCTAATTTTGTCTGCATTGGTTTTGTTTGTACAAAAACTTTTTAAACTTAATATAATCAAAATTATCCATTTTGCATTCCATAATGTATTCTAGTTCTTCTTTGGCTACAAATTGCTTCATTTTCCACATATCTGAGATGTAAGCTATCCTTTGCTCTTCTAATTTGCCTATAGTTTCACTCTTTCTTCAAGAGCCCATTTTGACTTTATCTTGGTATGGGATCTTAGGTGTAAGTCAGTGCCTAGTTTCTGGCATTCTCATTTCCAATTTTCCCAGCAATTTTTGTCAAATAGAGTTTTTATTCCATAAGTTAGGGTCTTTGGATTTATCAAACACTAGTTTATTATAGTCATTGACTACTGTGTCTTGTGAACCTTATCTATGTCAATGAATATGAATAGATAATTCTCAGATGAAGAAATTAAAGCCATTTCTAGTCACATAAAAATGCTCTAAATCACTATTGATTAAAGAAATGCAAATTAAGAAAACTTTGAGGAACCACTACACACCTCTCAAATTGGCTAATATGACAGGCAATGATAATGATAAATGTTGGAGGGGATGTGGGAAAACTGGGACACTATTACATTCTTGGTGGAGTTGTGAACTGATCCCACCATTCTGAAGAGTAATATGGAACAATGCCCAAAGGACTATCAAATTGTGCATACCTGATCAATTATTATATTTCTTAGCCAGTGTCAAATGATTTTGATGACCATTGCTTTAAAATACAAATTTTAGGTCTGGTACAGTTAAGTCCCCTTCATTTGTATTTGTTTTCATTAATTCCCTTGAAATTCTTGACCTTTTGTTCTTCCATATGAATATTATTTTATGCTCTGTAAAATAATTTCTTTGGAGTTTAATTGGTATGGCACTTAATAAGCAGATTCATTTATGTATAATTGTTATTTTATTATATTAGTTCAGCCTACCCATTAGCACTTAAGATTCTTCCAATATAATATATTGGAACCCAGAATATATAATATTTATATTATATATAATATATATAATATTTTTTATTATATAATATATAATTTAAGTCAAATATAATATATTTGACTTTATTTGTGTGGAAAATGTTATCAATTGTTTCTGGAAGTTTTTTAGTTGATTCTCTAAGTATACCATCATATCCTCTGCAAAGAGTGATATTTTGGTCTCCTCATTATCTATTCTAATTACTTTAATTTCTTTTTTTCCCTCTTATTGCTAAAGTTAATATTTGTTAAACAATATTGAATAATAATTGTAATAGTTGGCAATCTTGTTTCACCCCTGATCTTATTGGGAATGGTTCTACTTTATCACCATTACATATGATGCTTCCTAATTGTTTTAAATAGATGCTCCTAATCATTTAAAGAAAAACTCCATTTATTCCTATACTCTCTAGTGTTTTTAATAGGAAAGGGTGTTGGATTTTGTTAAATGCTTTTTCTACATCTATTGAAATAATCATATGATTTTTGTTATTTTGGTTATTGATATAATCAATTATGTTAATAGTTTGTCTAATATTGAAACAGACATGTATTCCAGATATAAATCCTTCTTGGTCATGATGTATTATCCTGGAGATTAATTTCTGTAATCTTTTTGCTAATATTTTACTTAAAATTTTTCATTCTCTATTCTAACCTTACCTGTTTTAGGTATAAGCATCATATCTGTGCCATAAAAGGAATTTAGTAAGACTCCTTCTTTCCCTATTTTTCCAAATAGTTTGCCTAGTTTTGGAATTAATTGTTCTTTTAATGTTTGGTAAAATTTACATGTAAATCCATCTTGCTCTGGAAATTTTTCCTAAAGGAATTGATTGATAGTGTTCAATTTTTTTTCTAAAATGGTACTATGTAAGTAATTTATTTCCTTCTCTGTCAATCTGAGCAGTCTATCTTTTTATAAGTATTCATTCATTTTACTTATTTGGCATATAGTTGGAATAGCTCCTAATTATTGCTGTAATTTCTCCTTTATTGTTGAAAAATCTATCCTTTTCATTTTTGACACTAACAACTTGACTTTATTCTTTACTTTTTCTAATCAAATTAACTAAAGGTTTATCTATTTTGTGGATTTTTTCATAAAACCAACTTTTAGTTTGATTAGTTTAATAGTTTTCTTACTTTCAACTTTATTAATCTCCCCTTTTATTTTCAGAATTTCAAATTTGTTATTTAATTGATGGTTTTTAATTTGTTCTTTTTCTAGCTTTTTTTAGTTGCTTGCCCAATTCGATGATCTCCTCTTTCTCTGTTTTATGCAAGTAAACATCTAGAGATATAAAACTTTTGCTAAGAACTCCTTTGGCTGCATCATTTGGTATGTTATCTCCTTATTGTTATTCTCTTAGATGAAATTATCAATTGTGTCTATAATTTGTTGTTTCACCCACTCATTCTTTGGATTAGATTATTTAGTTTCTTATTAATATTTGGTCTATTTTTCCATGACCCTTTATTACATGTAATTTTTATTGCATTATGATCTGAAAAAAATGCATTTACTATTTCTGCCTTCATGCTTTTGATTTTGAAGTTTTTACTGACTAATACATGGTCAATTTTGTATAGGTTCCATGTACCACTGAGAAAATTGCATACTTCTTTCTGTCTCCATTCAATTTTCTCCAAAAATCTATCATACCTTACTTTTTCTAAAATTCTATTTACCTCCTTAACTTCTTTCTTATTTTATGATTTGATTTATCTAGTTCTGAGAGGTGTTTATTTCTTCTTGCAGCTCTCTTAACTTCTCCTCTAGGAACTTGATGCTATGCCACTTGATGTGTATATCTTTAATATTGATATTACTTTATTATCTGTGGTACCTTTTATCAAGATGTAGTTTCCTTCCTTATCTCTTTTAATTAGATCTATTTTTGCTTTTGCTTTATCTAAGATCAGGATGTCTACCCTGCTTTTTTTTTTTTTTTTTTTTTTTTACTTCAGCTGAAACATAATACATTCTGTTCCAGCCTTTTATTTTTACTCTGTATGTATCACTTTAAATGTGTTTCTTGTAAACAACATATTGTAGGACTCTGACTTAATCCAGTCTGCATTTTATAGGAGAGTTTATCCTATTCACATTTACAGATAAAATTACTATCTCTGTATTTCTCACCATCTTATTTTCCCCAAGATATATTTTTATCTTTTCCCCTTTCCCTCCTCACCAATGTTTCACTTCTGATCACTACCTCCCTCGATAGGCCCTTTCCTTTTATAACCTCTACTCCTTTCCTATTCCTTTCTCCTTCTACTTCTGTTCTCCCTTCTATTACCTGCCTCTTTTCTTTCCCTTTTCTCAAGTTTTTATATTAAGCTAAATATGTCTAATATTCTCTCTTTGAGTGAATTTCAATGAGATTAAGATTCAAAAAATGCTCATCCTCCTCCCTTCTTTCCCTTAACTATAATAGGTCTTTTCTGCCTCTTCATGAAATGTAATTTACCTCACTTTACCTCTCCTTCCCTATTCTTTGAGTACAATCCCTTTTCCACACATAGCTTCTTTTTTTTAATATTATCGCAGTAAAGTCAAATTATACCTATACTCTCTAAATATACTCCAACAAATATGCAGTTCTCAAGAGTTAAACATGTCATCTTCTTATATAGAGACGTAAAAATTTTAACCTTTAAAAAACATAGTTTTTTCTTTCCTTTTTACCTTTTTATGCTTTTGTTGAATTCTATATTTGAAAATCATTTTTTTTCAACTCTGATTTTTCCATCAAAAATAAATGAAAATTCCCTATTTCATTGAATGTCCATCTTTTCCCCTGAAAGATAATGCTTAATTTTGCTGGATAGTTGATTCTTGGCTTCAGTCCAAGTTCCTTAGTCTGACCCTTTTATCCTTTAAAGTGGAAGCTGCTAGATCTTGGGTAATCCTGTTGCCATGGCTCCTTGATATTTGAATTGCTTCTTTCTGGCTTCTTAAAGTATTTTCTCCTTGATCTGATAATTCTGGAATTTAGCTGCAATATTCCTTGGAATTTTCATATTCGTATCTTTTTCAAGAGGTGATTGATGGATTCTTTCAATGGTATCTAATCTACTGGTTTTAGGATATCAGGGGACTTTTCCTCAATGTTTTCTTGAAAGATGTTATGGCTTTATTTTTCATTGTGGTTTTCAAGTAATCCTTAGATTATTTCTCCTGGATCTATTTTTCAGATCACTTGTTTTTCCAATGAGGTATTTTACTTTTTTTCTATTTTCTTCATTTTTTGTTCTGTTTGACTGATTCTTGATGTCTCATTGAATCATTCACTTAAATTTATTCAATTCTAATTTTTAGTGAATTGTTTTGTATTTGGCCTATTGAATTTTTAAATGTTTTATTCATTGGATTTTTTCCATATCAAAAATTCTGTTTTTCAAGAAGTTGTTTTCTTTTTCCATTTCACCAAAACTATTATTTAAAGAGTTATTTTCTCCAGACAATTTCTGTGTTTCCTTCTTCAGAGCTCTTATTTTCTTTCTGCATTTTTTCTAACTCTTTTAAGATCCTTTTTGAATTCTTCTAAGAGAGCCTTGTGAGATAGAAACCAATTTATATCACTCTTTGGGGCTTCATGCTTTGCCTCTAGTCTCCTCAGGGTTTGATATCTGTTCTCTATCTTTATTAAAAACTATTTATGGGAAGATGCTATTTTTTAAAGGTTGAGGTCTGCTCTTAGGGCAAAGAATAAATTGTCCCAAAATCCCTCTATAGGTGGCAGTGGCTTCATGCTGTGCCACTGTGCTGGGGCTGGTGGTGCTGGTTTCCTTCCCATGCTGAGTACATGTGGCCAAGTCCTACTTGTTATGCTGGGGTTCAGGGGTTCACTATTTGCTGTATGTAGTTATGTTTAAACACAGCTAATCTGCTGATCCACTGGCTTCTGAACAATGATACAGTAGCAAATGCTGCTGTATTTTGGTTATAAACCTCCCATGAGATTCTCCCAGAGTGCATGGAAGCCTCTCCACCCTGAGTCTCCCTGCACTGCACTGTGTTTGTACTGCACTTATGCTGACCAACAAACCCCTCACTTTTCCCCTACCTGTTTTAGACAAATCTTTCCTGAAGTTCTTTCAAAATGTCATCTGCTGGAAATTTGTTACACTCTAAATATTTGTTCATTCTATCACTTCAAACCCTGTTCAAAGGTTTAGTCTGGTGTTGATCTAAGAAAAGCCAGAAAGATCTCAGACAAAACACCTGTCTTCTAGTCTTTGTTATCTTTGCTCTGCCCCAGGAATTTACCTCCTAATGGGACATAACACACACATAGGAATGTGGTGACCAGATAAGGATGATTTGGGGGGATAGTACCAAGATGGTAAATGGGGCCATAGTGACATACTCTAGTAACACTGAAAGAGGTAATTTGATCCTGGTCCCAGAACTTGAAGGAGGAGAAGAAAGGAAGGTACATAACCAGGGACAATATGGCTAGGTGAGAAAATATAAGGGAGTATTAAGTGAAGTGAAAGGAACTAACAATCAGGTAAGTCTAGGAGAAAGTGTTGCTAGGAGGGCTGAAATTAAAAAATTTAAACCACAGAAGTAAAAGGATTAAAATATTAAGGGTATGTTATCCATCCCAGGAGGAACATTGTGCACAGCAACAAGAAGATTATATCATGATCATATCTGATGAACTTGGCTCTTTTTTTCCCTCTAGATGGCAGATAATCCAATACATGTTAAATATGTTAAAATGTATGTTAAATCCAATATATGTATACATATTTATACAGTTATCTTGCTGCACAAGAAAAATTGGAACTAGAAAGAAAAAACTCTGAGAAGGAAAACAAAATGCAAGCAAACATCAACAGAAAGCATGAAAATACTAAGTTGTGTTCCACACTCAGTTCCCACGGTCCTCTCTTTGGGTGTACATGGCTTTCCTCATCACTGAACAATTGGAACTGGTTTGAACATGTCATTGTTGAAAAGAGCTATGTCCATAAGAATTGATCATTGTACAGTCTTGTTGTTGAAGTATATAATGATCTCCTGGTCCTGCTCATTTCACTTAGGATCAGTTCATGTAAGTATCTCCAGGCCTCTCTGAAATCATCTTGTTGGTCATTTCTTACAGAACAATAATATTCCATAACATTCATATACCATAATTTATTCAGCCATTCTCCAATTGATGGGCATCCATTCAGTTTCCAGTTTCTTCCTACACAAAAATTTTTGCACATGTGGGGCCCATTCCCTCCTTTAAAATCTCTTTGGGATATAAGCCCAGTAAAAATACTCCTAGGTCAAAGGGTATGCACAGTTTGATAACTTTTTGAGCATCGTTCCAAATTGGTCTCCAGAATGGTTGGATCCATTCACAGTTCCACCAACAATGTATCAGTTGGACTTGGCTTTTTTCAACAATATGGTGATTCAGGCCAATTCCAATAGATTTGTGATGAAGAGAGCTTTCTGCAATCAGAGAAAGGACTATAGGGACTGACTGTGAATTATAACATAGTATTTTCACCTTTTGTTGTTGTTTGCTTGCTTTTTTCTCTCATGTTTTCCTTTTTTAATCTGATTTTTCTTGCGCAGTATGACAAATGTGGAAATATATATAGAGGAATTGCACATATTTATCATATTTTGGATTACTTTCTGTCTAGGGGAAAGGGATAGAGGGAAGGGAGGGAAAAATTTTGGAACACAAGACTTTGCAAGGATGAATTTTGAAAACTATCTGCATAAAATTTGTAAATAAAAAGCTATTTTCTAAAAGAAGCAGAAGAAGAAGAAGAAGATTCCAGAATTGGCAATCTATACACTACACCTTCTGCTCAAGGAATTTATATTCTTTCAATCTTTCAGTTCTAATTTTACCCATTTTTTAAAGACTAGCTCAAGCCCTCTCTCTTCCATTAACCTTCCCAAAGTACCATTAACTACAGAAACTCGTTCTCCACAGAATCATATCTTTATATTTGAAAGGGACTTTAAACAATCTCCACCACTTCCTTCATTTACAAGGTGAAGTAAATGAGGTCTAGTGAGGTTAAATCACCTAATCAAAATTGCAAAGCAGGCTTTGAACCCAGGTTCTCTGATTCCAGATCAGTCACTCTTTCTCCAGTCTCATAGTGCCTGTTTGAACTCTTAATTCATTGTACTTGTATCACTCATTAGGCAATTAATCATGGATTCAAAGAAAAGAGTCACACAGTCTTTGATTTTAGTCCAAGTCTTGTCCAAGGAATTAATGTCATATATAATGTCCCTGACAGGTGGTTACTCAACCTCCATCTCCAGTAAGAGGGAACTTATTACCACTCAGAAACAGTGGTCTGATTGTTAGCAACTTTTTCCTAATGAAGAGTTGAAATATTCCAAAAGCTTATATATAGTGTTAGAGAAAAGCTTGTGTCACTGAGAATTTTCTTACCAATAACACACAATTTGTATATATCAGAGTTTGAATCCAGGTCTTCCTGATTCCAAGATCATCTTTCTATCTGCTATACTAGGTTCCCTGCTCCTGGACTACTTCTTTAACTCGGTCTTCATATTTTGGCAAGTTGAATCCATAAGGATTCAGCTAAAACTACTGATCATAAGCCCTCATTGATATGCTTACCTATGAGCTATAGGTAAGCATATAGCTCATCTAAAAGACACAACTAGCTAAAAATAAAAGCACTTATTAAGATCATATAGTATAAACAGTGGCTTCAAAATATTCCCTCCAGAAAACTGGAATATACTCTGTCATAAATGAAGACATCCTAGAAAGAATGATACAAGTATAGAGTATATTGATAATGAGGCATGTATGGCAGTTCCCTACATAAGGAAGACTAAGGAAGTTAATATCTCTAGTACTGCAAAAAAATAATAATTTTTTTCTGTGTGATCTTTTAACATTGCTCCCATCTTGTAGTATTAGTGTTCTGGGTAGGTCACTCAGCTGGAATCCCTGGGTCTACCCCTTTCTGCAGCTCAATTCTCAGTTGCCAGGTATAGTTCTATTTTGAATTCATAGCCAATTCTTTTCTCTGTGGACATCAGTCTTGATCTTTGAAGATGCTTCTTGGCTTGAAACCTGACTCTTTGTGTCTATGTTTATCTAAAGAAGATTATTGTTCATTGCTAGATTCCCCATGTATTTGGGTGAGTAGCTCAGTTGCAAGACAATATGGCTGATAGAGAGTAGATGAGATAAAGTCCCCTCCATGCACTATTATTTGACAGATGGACAAGGGTCACACTAAATAAAATTCCTCCCAGATTTTAACACCTTAAATTCTCATTACATTTCAAGACCAATAAGGATTATTGAGACATGACCAATCTTCGCCAAGTGAGAGGTCAGCCCTACTCCCTTCCAATTCAAAGAACTTTTTGTCACTTTGTAAAGGAATGATAGTTTTTAGATCTTTGTATTTCAATAACATATCAATATCTCTTTAGTTCTGTTTTCTATCTCTTATTTTCTATGATTACAGCAACTAGTTGTAGAGGATTATACTGTAATTAGAGCAATAAAAAGGGTCTGATGGAGAAAACCCTGAAGGAAAGGCTGTCATGAACTTCATCACAGACTGAGAGAATAAGTGAAAAAGTCAGTGGCAATGCTCGTCAGAGTTCAGAGGGTACAAATTCAAAGAGCTAAGAAGGAATAATAAAAAAGATCATCCCAACAGTCTAAGACAGGAGGTGGGTAGGAGAAAATAAGTCAGAAAAAAATTACAAAAGAAGCAGTGCTACACATTAGCAAAATGACAATTCCTCTCATGTAACATCTCTGCTTAAAATAATGTTCTTTTATACTATTTAATAACAGCTACCTTCTTTGCTCTACTTCATCAGCATTACTTTGAGTTAGGCAATAGACTTTACATCATCTCTAAGATCTATCCTAGCTTTAGCATTTTCAAACCATTTTCAATGACAAGTATAGTCATAGTAACACATATTAAATATCTTTGATATCCATGGCCCATATGTGACCATCACAGATATTACAGTCAGAAGTAGACACAGAATTCCTACCCTAGAAAGATTTATAGTCTAAAGGAGGAAGAAAAAGACATGAAGCTAAAATGAACTTCAATGTACATTTACATAAATATGGTAGCTTGTATAATAATAGTAGCTGATATTTATTATATTACTTAAACGTTTACAAAGCACTTTAGATACAATATCCTACTTGATTCTCCAGTATATCTGTGAGATATGTTATTATTATCTTACAGAAAAAGGAATCAACCTTGATAGTTGTTATTGACTCATTTACACTGCTAGGAAATATCTAAGACATGATCTAAGTCCAGTTCTTCCTGATTCCATTTTAGGCATTCTTTACTACATACACATACTCTACATTGCCCAATAAATCTATCAGTAAGCATTTATTAAGTACCTATTATGTTCCAAGAACTGTGCTAGGTCCATAGCACAGGGGATAAAAGGCTTGCTAGCAATATAACCCAGGACAGATCACTTAGCCTTTGCCAGTTTCCTCAACTGCAAAATGAAGATAATAAAGGCACTTACCTTCCAAGGAGATAACATTTATATGAAGTACTTCCTCTTTTCCTCTCTTCCTCCCTCCCTCTCTTCTTTCCTTCCTTTACAGGACAAAGAAGATAGTTCTTATTAATTTGCATAAAAGAACACTATCTCAGGCAGAAATGTTACATGAGATGACCTGTTTAAATTGGAGGTGGGAGGGAAGACAGGCCAGGGTGATGAGAAATAAGATGTTATTCTCTTCCAGGAAAAAGATTCATTGAAATTAATCTTTGCTTGGTCCAGAAAGACTTCCTGGAGGAGATAGACTTTAAGATATATTTCTGTATGTGGAAGGATAATTAAACAATTAAAGAAGAGATTATTCTAGATAGGCAGAACATTGTGAAATGGAGCAGAGGTGGGAGAAATAGATAGAGAATGATGAAGTTAGGCCACTTGCTTCCATTTCTGTGCTCAAGCAGAAGGATGTTTAGGCATTTCAAACTCAACATGTCCAAAATAGAACTCATTATCTCTCTTGCCAAGCCCTCCCTTATGTGAAGCTGCTCTATTACTATACAGGGTATCATAATCTTCCTGGCTACTTGGGTTCTCAACCTTGGAATGATCCTCTGCTCCTTACTCTCATCATCCCATATATCCAATCAACTATCAAATCTTTTCCTTTCTTTCTATACAATATTTCTTGCAAATCCCTTTCTCTCCAACCACATAGCTACCATTCTGGTACAAACTTTGATCACCTTTTCACTGAAAAATTATAAGACTCCTATTTGGTCTCCATACTCCAAACCTCTCTCAACTCTAATCCATCCTTCACACAGCTGCTGCAAACCTGATTTTACTGAATATAGTTCTAATCATGTCCCCTATCTACTTTGGTAGACAATTCTAACTTCTCCCTATGGAATCTAGAATTGAAACTACTCAATTTCACCTGATCCCTTCTGTCTTTTGAATCTTCTTGTACATTATTCTTCTCCTTGTACTCTAAAATCCAGCCTCTAGTGACGTACTCACTATTCTGCACACAAACCACTCCAACTCCTCTTTCTGGCCTTTACATTGACTATATACTCCATACTTGGAATTTACTCCCTCTTAATCTCTGTGTCTTAAAAATAGTTTGTTTCAAAATTCAGTTCAAATGCCACCTTCTACATGAAGCCAACCTGATCCCATAGTTGTTAGACCACTTGTGTATTCATCTGTATACTCCTTTGGGATATGATATATGTATATATGTATGTATGGGTATCTATAGATAGATAGATAGATGATTGGTATGTTGTTTCTCCCATTAGAATAAAGTTTCTTGCGGGAAGAAACAACTTCATTTTTGTTTTTATATTCCTATAACTTGGTTGACAGATTACTAATTGATATTATTTGAATCCAATGCAAATGAAAGAGGTACACTGCTACTATGAAAAGACCTGCTTTGGGCAGTGATATTGCAATTGAGAGTGCATTCTAACAATATCTATTATTTTTTTCTCTCATTGTTATATCTGATCATCTCCATACTGGTCTTTTTTGATTTTGCTGTCATGGGTGAATTGTTTTGCTAGTTCCTAATAAGGCAGTTTGATTCCTTACTCTTTTCTCATCCTCTCTATATTTGAACCATATCTTCCCTTCCCCAAACAGATTCTTTCCCTCCATTCTTATTATTTTTCTTCAATTATCAGCTCCAATTGGTCCCATCCCTGTAGAGGATGGGAAGCAGATATTGTCAGTCCTCAAAGATTCTATTGACATGCCAGAAACTATTATCTTCACCTTTTAATTTATTGGCTAAATAACTTTGAATGCTGAAATCAGTCCTTTCTTTGGACCAATCTAAAGCTGAGATCTCCTGGGATTTGTTTTCATAATGGCATTGTGTCAGCCTGAAATTCCCTTGGGTAGCAAAGTTTGAAGGGAAAATTCAATTCCCTAGGGTTAAAATAATAACCTGAGAAAGTGGAGGGTTGGAGCACAGATTAGAACTGGCAGCCTGAAGTTGTCATTACACTGTACTCTGTGAAAATTCTAGTAAGCCCTGGAATTGCTTCCTATGTGTGAGTCAGATGGTGTTTGCATTTTGCCTTGACTCATGACAACTAATTATATTTGTACTTAGTATGGTTTTATAATAGATTTGCAAATAGCAATTGGTGGGACTCAAACTGAATAGTCAAGGGTGATCTGGTGATTCATAGGTTGCAAGAGAGAGACAGCTTAGAAGCAACTAAACAGGCAATCTAATATAAACCCCTCATTTTAAAGAGGAGAAAGCTAACGTCTAAAGAGAAAAAATGACCTCTGGTGTCTGTGGGTCAATTAAAACAGAATAAAGAGCATGCTGTTCGCCTTACTTAAAACAATACCCTTTTTTCTCTCCACTTGTCCAACTTCTACAGTCAAACTTGTCCAAGAAAATTTCTCTGAATGTTCCAGTCTTTATTGACTTTCCTCAACTCTAAATTCTTCTAGCACTTAGGGAAAGGCTCATTATCTCTACTCTGTCTCCTTCAATATGCTACTGAATATTCAGGATCATTTTTGTGACTGGGTACAATAGTAAGTCTCTCAGGGTACACTCGTCCAACTCACTGGCTAGTTTGATCCACAGAAGGGTGACTGTTATTCCTACTAAAATTCTCAAGATAAACTCTGTGAGTAGCTCTGGTCCTTTTAAAAAATAAATTGGTATTGATATCTTTTGTTTTTACATTGTCAAAATTTCTTACAGTATTCTTTTCCACAATCCCTCTCACAGTAATTTCATATAACACAACTTCTTTTTTTTTCTTTTTGCTGAGGCAATTGGGGTTAAGTGATTTGTCCAGGGTCACACAGCCAGGAAGTGTTTAGTGTCTGAAGTCAAATTTGAACTCAGGTCCTCCTGACTTCAGGGCTGGTGTTCTATCCATTGTGCCACCTAGCTGCCCCAACACAACTTATTTTTCAAAGAAAAAGAAGAGAGAAAACATCAACAAAACCAATCAATCAATACATTGAAAAAATCTGAAGATGCAACCATGAACTTCCAATCTCTACAAAAAAGTGGGGAAGGGGCTCTTCTCATATTTCTTCTTTGGGAACAAGTTTGTTCTTTGTAATTTTACAACTTTCACTTTTGTATATTTTATGACTGTTCTTTCCCTTTATATTGTTGTGGTCATTTTGCATATTGTTTTCTTCTTTCTGCTTTCTTTACTCTGAATCAATTCATGTAAGTCTTTCCATACTTCTTTGTATTTGTCATTTTTTATAGAATAAACATATTCTGTCACATTCATATGCTATCTAGTTATCTGACTACTTTTGCCCAGGTAAGGAACGCTTTTCTAGGTAATTTATGTTTTCAAATTCATCAAACACTGAATTATTGAATTCTATCATTTCTGGTTCTTATTTATCTTGTCTATTCCATAGAACTACTATATTGTTTTCAATTAATATCAAATGTACTTGATAACTATTGCCTTATTATACTGAATAGTGTAAGTTCTAAAATCCTTTGTTCTGATCTTTTTTCATTATTTCTTTTGACAATCTAGATCTTTTGTTTTTCCCACAAATTTTGTTATTATTTTGTCAAGTTTCAACAAAGTATTCCCTTGATAGTTTGATTAGTTTAGTAGTAGTAGTAGTAGTAGTAGTAGTAGTAGTAGTAGTAGTTATTCAAACTATATATTAACTTTGGTATAATTGTTTTTACTATATGGCTATCCACTAAAACAGTGGATAGCCATAGACATAGAATTTGAAAGACCTAGATTGAAACCCATCAGCAGATACTTACTAGATGTGTGATTCTAAGCAAGTTACCAGACTGTTCTCAGATTCAACTTCTTCATCTGTAGAATGGGTAAAAAATTATACACCTTCCTGTCCCAAAGATTGTTGTAAAGATCAAAGAAAAAAAATTGTAAAGCACTTTGCAATCATTAAAACACTATATGAATGTTAAATATTATTATCCTTATTAATATTGTTATTTTGTTGCTAAACTATTTCTTTAATAAACATTTTGTAAATCCATTAAGCATGTATTTTGTATGCTGTGGTAAATAGATTTTCAAATATCTTACATATTTTGTAGTTATTTTGAATGGGATTTACTTTTTTACAACTAACTTGAATTTCATGATTTATTATCTAGAAATGCCCCATTGATTTTTGTGGGTTCATTTTGTAGTGTACAACTTTGTTAAAACAATTCATTTCCTTATTTAGTATCTTTGCTGATCCCTGAGAATTTTCTAACTAAATGTCATGAAACAACAAATAGATATAGTTTTACCTCCTCTGGTTATTTTCATGGTTTTCATTTCTTTCTCTTATCTTATTGCTACTACTAGCATTTCAGGAAAATATCAAATAATAGTGAAGAGAATGGGCAGCCTTGCTTTATTCTCTTCATTGGAAATCTTCTGATTTATATCCATTGCACATGATGCTTACCTTTTGTTTTAGTGAAATGCCTGTTATTATATTTCAAATTTTTCATTTAGGTGTATACTTTGTAGGGTTTTTAACATGAATGAATAGTGTATTTTGTCAAAAACTTTTATTGCATCAAGTGAAATGATCATATGATATTGGATAGTTTCATTTTTAATGTGATTGTTTATGCTGTTTGTTTTTCTAATGTTGAACAATCTTTGCATCTCTAATATAAAACCATCTTCATCACAAGGAATGATTGTTTGATGAATTGCTACAGTCCATTTTAAAGGATTGTATTTGAAATCTTTTGATTAGCATTCATTAATGATTTTGGTCTTTAATTATCCTTCTGTGCTTTATCCTTCTCTGATCTAAGTATAAGAACTATATTTATCTACTCCAATGGAATTATTTCTTTCTCAATCTTTGAAAAGAATTTATCTACTATTGGTATTAATAGTTCTTTAAAAGTCTAATGAAATTCTGTGAATCCATCAGGAACAAGATTTTTTTTCCCTTTGGTGGGTCTTCTGCATCAAATTCTGTTTATTTTTCTGAAAGTGGATTATTTAAGATCTCTATTTGATCTTCTGTTATTTGGGATATTTTCTACTTTACAGAATTTTTCTATAATTCTTATTATTTCTTTTGGTTTGTTGTGATATCACCTTATTTGCTATTTTATTAATTTAATTTTATTCCCTCTCCTTTTTATCTAGATTGTCTTAAAGGTTTAGCAATTTTATCTTTTTAAAGAATCATTTTTTGCTTTGTTTATCATTTTTGTACTGTTATTTTCATTTCCAATTTATCTATTTCTCCTTTAATTTTCAATATCTCCTCTTTTGTGTTTGTTTTTGATTGGCTTTCTAATTTTTAAATGTATATTTAATCCATGAATAGTCTCTTTCTTTTTTGTTAAAGTATGTTTTTAAGTATATGATTTTCACCCAAGAATTGTTCTAGATACATCTTAGAAAATTTGTATGTTGTTTTCATCAATTTTCTTTTACATGTAATCCTTGTTCCAAAGTCCATGTCCTATGTGAAAGATAAGACTGAGTTGAAGAAAAAGGATGAGAGAGAGAGAGAGAGAGAGAGAGAGAGCACTTCAACTTTCTCATTTCTTTAAGTTCTCTTCAAGACTCTTCTATCTTTAGACAAATATTCAAGAGAAAAGATGGAAGAGAGCAACATCACTTCAGGTTGCTAAAGAAAAAAAAAATTTGGACTTAAGTGAAACTGGTTATTTCTATTATGACTCTATCCACAGCTTGCTACATTAGAGACTTTAAGAAATTTCCCTTTTGATAAGAGCAAGGATTCTTGTTTGAGTTATCTCATCCAAATGAGAAAGTTTCTTCAATCTGTACTGTGTGATATATATATATGTATGCATATATATATGTATGTGTGTATATATATATATATATATATATATATATGTGTGTGTGTATATCATCTTCTAGATTTAAAGGGTTAACAGATAAAACTCCAGCCTGGTACTTTCTCTCTCTCTGAAGAAAGGAGAGCAGTCTCCAAATCCAATTTCTAACTTCCTCTCCAGGCAGGAATTCAAGTCTCCTTGACTTGATGCCAGACATGTCTATTCTGCCTCCCTTCAAGTTACACAATAACATTGCTATGCTACTTTTAGAGGTCAAGTTCTCACCACACATGGGTCTCACATATATAGGACCATTCCTTATATATACAATAGTTTCTATAATTTCTTCTCTGACCCATTCATTTTTTAGGATTTTGTTGTTAAGACTACATTTGAGTCTGTGTCTTGTGTTTGTGCTCCCTTAATTGAGGAGTAATTTTATTCCATTTTGTCCTGAAAAGGATGTGTTTAATATTTCTACTTTTTTAAAAATTTGTTTGTAATATCTTTGTGACCTAATATATAGTCAATTTTTCATAACAGTTTGATTAGATTTGGGGAAATTCATATACCCTTATTTTTCCAGCAATTTCTTCAATTTATGTTTTCTCTTTTATCTTTCTGTTAGATTTATCCAAAAATCAGAGTGCTATTATTATATCATTCATTTTTACTTATGAATTTTTATAACAAAGCATTTAGAGCATGTAAATTTAATAAATATCTTGACCTGTTATCTGTGCCTTCTTTAGAACTGTCATTTCTTTATTTATCTTTATTTATATAATGAATTTCTATTTTTGCTTTGTCTGAGGGTCTTATTAACTCCTGTTTGTGGGAATTCATCTGATGTATAGTAAGTAAATTTTGTCCTGGCTCCTCCTTTTTATTCTTATATGTCTTTTCTTTTTAGATGTTTCTTTCTATCTGTCTTGGGGGGGGGGAGATATTTATTTTCCCACTTCATAGTATTTTTTCAATTACACACAAAGAGAATCTTTAACATTTACTTTTATAATATTTTTAGTTTCAAAATTTTCTCCCATACATCCTACCTAAAAGAGGTATAATATGATATAGGTTATACATGTACAATCACATGAATATTTTCACATTTGTCATGTTATAAAAGAATAATCAGAACAAAAGGAAAAAACCATGGGAAAGAAAAAACAAAAAAGCAAAAAATAATATGCTTCAATCTGCATTCAAACTCCACCATTATTTCTTTGGATGTGGGTGAGTATTTTCAATCATGTTTCCTTTGGAATTGTTTTGGATCACTACACTGTTGAAAAAAGCTGTTGTTTGTACTTGATCATTACACAGTGTTGTTCTTTCTGTTTGCAATGCTCTGGTTCTGCTCTTTTCACTCAGCTTAACTTCCTGTAAGACTTTCTGGATTCTGCCTTCTCATCATTTCTTAAAGCACAATGATATTCCATTATATTCATACATCACAACTTGTTCAGCCACTCCCCAATTGATGGACATCCCCTTTATTTCCAATTCTTTGCCACTAAGAAGAGCTGCTCTTAATATTTTTGTACATGTGGGTCCTTTTTATGATCTCTTTGAGAAACACACCTCACAGTGGTATTTCTGGTTCAAGTTCCAGCACAGGATATATAAAAAGACATAGTTCCAAATTTATCTCTAGAATGTATTCTAGATGTATTTCTTGTAAGGTTGTGGTTTCTTATCCAATCTTTCACTCTTTCATTTTATTAAATTGTTTAACTTATTCACCTTTTAAAATTACTAAAGTTAGGGTTATATTTTCCTTTATTTTTTTCAATTTTTTTTCTGAATTAAGATTTTTTTTATTCCTACTTCTCTTTTAAGATGAACTTTGTTTCTTTAGTTATCTTTGATTGATCTATTTAAAGCACCCCTAAAACCTTTCTGTCCTTCAAACTCAATTGGTATACTCATCCTATCACCATTTGGCCCATCTTTTGTTTCAAAGTTAACTTATCAATACCATTTTTCTTTCTATCTTTTATTGAGTCATCTAATTTTCCCTCTTTTTTGTCAACAAAACATTTAAGTAAAATCTCCCTTTTACTTCCTTTCAACTTCTTTTGTTAGTTTTTTGTCTTTTCTAAAAATAAATTTTTCCTTAATTTTCTTTTTAAAATTTCTATCAATTTCTGCCTATTCAAACTTGTGTTTTTTTATTCATAGTCCTTATATTTATTCCTTCTTCAGTCTCAGAATTGGTTTAATGAGAACAATAGTTACAAATTATTTTTCCCAAACCAGGGGCTACAACCCCCAAATGCTACCAAAGATGCTATTATCAGGATCCAGAAAGGGAACTAATAGTAGTGAGACACATTTGTAGGGAATACATGTGGCTGAAGCAGTGTTAGAAATTATATCCTTTCTCTCTCTTGAGGGTCCTCAAAATGTTCATTGTGAGTTTCTCTGCTATTCAGCTAGGCTGCTCTTCATACGTTATATTGTCTAGACTTGCTCATTGTAAGGTGCAGTATTTTTAACTGAAAGGGCCTCTCTGCTACTGAGCTGGGTCAAGCAGGTCACTCAGTGGTTCTATTGGCACCTCACCAAGTTCTACTGTTCTTAGTTTGCTTGGTCATTAGTTTCTTTGCAGAATGTGGTATATCTGCTAAATAGGTCAATCTACTGTCAGTCTCCTCATCTCATTATTTGATGGCCAACTACAATCTTCATAATAAAGAAATGACCCTTAGTTTGAATTCCCAGAAGCTCTTTTCTTTTAATTCCTTCAATATCTCCTCTCAGGCAATCACCTCTATGCAGGAGATAATAGATATCTTAATTCTCCTATTGTCAAATTCTCCCTTTTTCCAAAGTCCTTTTGCTCCATACAACACTCCACATTTCCTTAGATAAGAGGAGTTCTTAACCTAGGGTCAGCTAACCTTAAAAATAATATTTTAATAATTGTGTTTCAGTATAATTGGTTTTGTTTATACTTCTGTGTGCTTTAGTTATACATTTAAAAGATTGTTCTTAGAAGGGTCCATAGACTTTATCAAAGTGCCAAAAAGGTCCATAATACAAAATAGGTTAAGAAATCCTATCTTAAAAAGTTATCAAACTGTGCATACCTTTGATCCAGTAGTGTTACTACTGGGCCTGTATGCCAAAGAGATCTTAAAGAAGGGAAAGGGACCTGTATGTGCAAGAATGTTTGTGGCAGCCCTCTTTGTAGTGGCCAGAAACTGGAAACTGAGAAGATGCCCATCAATTGGAGAATGGCTGAATAAATTGTGGTATGTGAATATTATGGAATATTATTTTTTGGTAAGAAATGACCAACAGGATGATTTCAGAAAGGCCCGGAGATACTTACACGAACTGATACTGAGTGAAATGAGCAGAGCCAGGAGATCATTACAAACTTCAACAACAATACTACATGATGATCAATTCTGATGGACCTGGCCATCTTCAGCAATGAGATGAACCAAATCAGTTCCAATGGAGCAGTAATCAACTGAACCAGCTACAACCAGTGAAAGAACTCTGAGAGATGACTAAGAACCATTATATTGAATTCCCAATCCCTATATTTTTGCCCGCCTACATTTTTTTATTTCCTTCACAGGCTAATTGTACAATATTTCAGAATCCAATTCTTTTTGTACAGCAAAATAACTGTTGGGACATGTATAGTTATTTTGTATTTAATTTATACTTTAACATATTTAACATGTATTGGTCATCCTGCCATCTAGAGGAGGGGTGGGGGGAAGTAGGGGAAAAATTGGAACAAAAAGTTTGGCAATTGTCAATGCTGTAAAATTACCCATGCATATAACTTGTAAATAAAAAGCTATTGAAAATTTTAAAAAAAAGAAATCCTATCTTAGCATAGCTAGCTTTAATGTCATTTTCATCTCCCATATTCCTTTGGAAATATTTTGTATAGGAAAAAGGTATGAACATGATGTTGCTAACCTCTTCACGTGTAGTTAAAATATTCAGACCTCCCTCTTTTTTAGGGCAGAAATTACCTATTGTATGTTCTAAGACTTTCTTCTTTACCTCTCAAAATTTCTGTGTTTTGGCCTCTGTGAGTTTACACTTTTGTTAAAAGGACAGCCTATTCATATTAGTTGCTGGAGAACATGAAAGAAGTTAAGACAAAAGAAAAAAGATAAACATGTTTACCTCTAGCTTTAAGAAGACTAGGGAAACTTCACACTTTTCAGATTGGCTAAGATGATGGGGTAAAATAATGATAAATGTTAGAAGGGATGTGGGAAAACTGGGGCACTAATGCATTGTTCATACTCTTTGATCCAGCAGTATCTCCATTGGGTCTGCATCCCAAAGAGATCATTAAAAAGGGGAAAAACCTACATGTGTAAAAATGTTTGTAGCAGTCCTTTTGGTAGTGGCAAGTAACTGAAAATTGACTGGATGCCCATCAATTGGGAACAGCTGAATAAGTTTTGGGATATGAATGTAATGGAATATTATTGCTCTAGAAGAACTGATGAGCAAGCTGATTTCAGAAAAGCCTAAAAAGACTTGAATAAATTGATGCCAAGTGAAGTGAGTAGAACCAAGAAAACATTTTATACACCAACAACAAGATTATATAATGATCAATTGTGATGAATGTGTAGCTTTTCATCGATGAGATGATTCAAGATAATTCTTATAGAGCCATCAACATCCAGAAAGAGAACTATGGAGACTGAAAGCAAATCAAAGAGTGGTATTTTCACCTTTCTATTGTTGTTGTTGTTATTTGCTTGCTTGCTTGCTTTTGGTTTTTTGTGTGTGTTTCCCCCCTTTAACCTCATTTTTCTTGTACAACATGACATGACATGAAATTTAGAAGAAATGCACATGTTTAACCTATGATTGGTTGCTATCTAGGGAAAGTTGGCGTTGAGGGGAGAGGCACAAGAGAGAGAAAAATTTGGAACACAAGGTTTTGCAAAAGTGAATGTTGAATCCCGCCATTCTGGAGAGCAATTTGGAACTATGCCCAAAAAGTTATCAAACTGTGCATACCCTTTGATCCAGCAGTGTCTCTACTGGGCTTATACCCCAAAGAGATACTAAAAAAGGGAAAGGGACCTGTATGTGCCAAAATGTTTGTGGCAGCCCTGTTTGTAGTGGCCAGAAGCTGGAAAATGAATGGATGCCCATCAATTGGAGAATGGTTGAGTAAATTGTGGTATATGAATGTTATGGAATATTATTGTTCTGTAAGAAACGACCAACAGGATGAATACAGAGAGGATTGGCGAGACTTACATGAACTGATGCTGAGAGAAATGAGCAGAACCAGGAAATCATTATATACCTCAACAACAATACTGTATGAGGATGTATTCTGAAGGAAGTGGATTTCTTCAACAAAGACAAGATCTAACTTAGTTTCAATTGATCAAGGATGGACAGAAGCAGCTACACCCAAAGAAAGAACACTAGGAAATGAATGTAAACTGCTTGCATTTTTGTTCTTCTTCCCAGGTTATTTATACCTTCTAAATCCAATTCTCCCTGAGCAACAAGAAAACTGTTCTGTTCTGCACACATATAAGGTATCCAAGATCTACTGTAATCTATTTAACATGTATAGGACTGCTTGTCATCTTGGGGAGAGGGTGGAGGGAGGGAGGGGAAAAATCGGAACAGAATGCAAGGGATAATGTTGTAAAAAATTACCCTGGCATGGGTTCTGTCAATAAAAAGTTATTTAATAAAAAAAAGTGAATGTTGAAAACTATTTTTGCATGTATTTGGAAAAATAAAAAGCTATTTTTAAAAAGATTAAGAAAGAAAGACTCCCTATGGGTTTGGGGAGGGGGGTCACTTACTATAGGATATAGATTAAAGGAATTTTATTGTCTTTACTTAAGTAGTTCCAAGGCTAGAGATATTCCCAGGGAGTGGTAACTAAGAGGACTCTTGCATGCCCAAGAAGTCCTTTTGTGTACCACTAGATAAAGGCTGTGGTGTTGGTCAAGATCAGAGTGAATGGTGGGTGCCTAGATAAAATGTGAGGATGTCATAGTTTCATTTCCTGAAATAGCAATAGCACAAGAAAGCCTCAAAAGTCCTGACAGAATGACAATAATAAAGGATGAATAGCAAAAACACGAGGTGAAGATTTGAAAGATCATAGCTAGAGCAACAGTGTAACAGCAGAGGGTGGAGCTTTAACATAGAATAGCCATGATTGCATGGAGCAATAGAAAGGGGCTTAATTTCTTAGTCTCCAAGTAGATGCAGATGTAGAACCAAATGACAGCCGAAAGTTAAAGAACTATAAAAATAGAAATATGTGAGCTGAGGAAAGATGAATTTTCCAATTATGATGAAAGGTAGATAGTCTCCAAAACTCTTTCTCACCTATTAGAACATAAGCAAATCCCCAGAAAGGTGGAGGTTAACAGAGGAACCTAGGTGACTTAGATTGAAACCAAGCAATGCCCGCTACCCACTGCAAAGAATAATAAGGAGCAGAGCCTTGTACAACATGCTAATTCATGAATTAAAGTCAGAGATGAGTAAATGGAAGATATTAACTATTACAGTGGATTATTAAAGATCCAGAGAGACCCCAAAACACAGAGATTAGTTGCATAACTGCTGTAATAAGATTTTTAAAAGGGGGGAAGAAAGGGAATGGATTTTTCACAAGGACTGCCTGAATACTTGGGGGAAAAAAGGAAAGATTTTTCTAAATGAAATAAGAACTCTGAAGAAAAGATTTGGAAGGGGAAGATCTGAGAACATAACATGGGAATATCTCAGAACATAAAGTGGTAAACACCTTATCCAAGTAGCAGACTCTTTGAAAATTAGAATAAACCAAACAAATTAGTAATTCCATGGGACAACAAGAAATATTAGAATTTAATTGAAAAAATGAAGATGAAATTGTAGATGTATCTACAAACAAAAACACTAACTGAAAACAGGTTAAGGAAAGATCATTTAAGAATCATTGGATTTACTAAAATTCACAATCAAAAATTAAAGCAAAAAAAAAGTAAACACATTTTTCAAGAAGTTGTAAAAACAAATAAAATTTACCCAAATCAATTGGAACCAGAGACAATATGAAAGTAGAAAGAATCCACTGATCATTTCCTGAAAGAAATCCCAAAAAACAAAAATCCAATGAATGTCATTGCCAAAATCCAGAGCTTCTAGGTTAATGGAAAAAATACTTCAAGAATACAGAAAGGAGTACAAATACTAAGGAATCACAGACAGGAAGCCCTGAAAGCTCCTACTATAAATGAAAAAAAAAATCTCTAAATAGAGTATTTCAAAAAGAAAAAAAAAATGTTTACATCCAAAAATAATTTATGTTGAAAAGAGAGTACAATATTAAAAGAAAGAAGTGTATCTTTAATGTAATACAGACTTTTAAAAATTCCTGAGATGGAAAGAAGACAGCTAAGGAATTTGAAATGCAAACATCAGAATCAAGAGAAATATAAAGAGATAAATTTTTAAATTATTTGAGAAAAATTGGAAGGGATTGTACTGTGGTAGAATTCTAACTTGCTAATAGGAAAAAAAAGAAAATAGCGTCCTTTCAAACCCACAAAAGTTACTAAAGGAATTGAATAGGAAAAACAGAGTACCTTGCCGAGGTTCAGTTTGGAAGAGGGAGGTAAAGATTCATTCTGTTCTGACAGTTTTACGAGGAGAAAGAAAAAGAAGAATTAAAAGATTACACTGGTGGGGAAAGAAAGAAAGAAAGAAAGAAAGAAAGAAAGAAAGAAAGAAAGAAAGAAAGAAAGAAAGAAAGAAAGAAAGAAAAAGATGGAAGGAAGAAAGAAAAAGAAAGATGGAAGGAAGGAAGAAAAGAAATAGAAAAAAGAGAGAGAGAAACAGTAACAGAATTTCAGGAGGGACATGATGAAGAGAGAGAGAGAGAGAAGTATAAATGGAAGGTACAGCAATCATATTTTCAAGTAAAACAAAAGAAAAATAGACCTAATTAAAAGCAATAACCAGGAAAACCAGATTTTGCTAAGGGAAAAAAAGTACTATTAACTATGAAGATTATAACATAAAAACTTTTACCGCAAGTTTTCCTGATAAAAGCCTCATTTCTCAAATATATGAGTAACAGAATCAAATTTTTAAAAAATAATAAGAGCCATTCTCCAATTAATAAGTGATATAAATAGGCAATTTTCAAAAGAAATCATAACTATCTCTAGTCATATAAAAATTCTCCAAATCACTATTGATTAGAGAAATTCAAATTAAAACAGTTCTGTAACACTACCCAAACACTATCAGATTGGCTAACATGATAAGAGAAAATAATAATGCTAGAAGACTGTGGAAAAATTAAAACATTAAATATGCTATTGGTAGAGTTGTGAACCATTCCAATTATTCTGGAAAAGAATTTGGAACTGCAAGTACAGAGAGGTGGCAAAGTGGATAATAATAGATCTTGCAATCAGGAGGACCTGAATTCAGCTTCAGACCTTACCAGCTATGTGATTCTGGGCAAGCCATTTAACCCCACCAAAATAAGACAATAATAATAATAATAAATACTAAATAAGAAAAAGATGTCATTAAAAAAATGACACTGTGTCCAAAGACTTATAAAACTATGCATGGCCTTTGACCTGTAATACTACTACTAGGTCTATGCCCCAGAGAGATTTTTTTTAAAAAGGGGGAGGGGAGGAAAGGAGGGAGGGAGGGAAGGACCTATATGGGCAAAAAATATTTCTAAGCAGCTTTTTTTATGATGTAAAGGAATTTGAAATTAGGAGGATATTCATCCATTGGGGAATGCATGAACAAATTATATCAAATGATTGTTTTGGAGTATTGTTACACTATGGGAAATGATGCTTTCTGAAAAATATGGGAAGACCTATATGAATTGATGCAAAGTGAAATAAGAAGAACCAAGAGATCATTGTGCACAGTAATGGCAATACTGTAATAATGACCAACTGTAAAAGACTTACCTAGTCTGATCAATACAATGATCCAGGATAATTCCAAAAGACTCATGATTAAAAAAAAAAAAATGTTATCCATCTCCAGAAAGAGAACCGATGAACTCTGAGAAATTGAAGTATAATTTTCTGAAAAAACAACAACAGTTGAATGTATATCTGTAAACAATATGGGACAGTAATCCAGTTTTACTTACAATCAATTTTTTGTATTTTACTTTATGTATAGAAATATTTATGTCAGGGATATTAAATGAGTTCAGAATAAAAAATATTAAATTTTTAACAATTATGCATTAGCACAGTGGAATAGGGAATAACACTCTATCCTAATTCAAAGATCAGTGCAATTTTCCCCTAGATACACTTTATCTTTATTAGTTAACTGAAGTTTGGGGGTTTCAGTGATTTTAGGGTAGCAGATTATGAGACCTGGACTAAAGCATCAGTGAGATCTGGGTTTCAGGCTTAAAGCCAAGATAACCTACATTTCACAGAGTTTCGAAAGCATTCACACCAGTGTCCACAAAGCCATTTGAGTTTCAGGGTTAACAAGGTACCTTTTTCTTGGAAGAAGATCAATGGGAACAGAGCCGAATCAGCAGTCAAAACATTGTGCCTTCCTAGGATGGATTGTGCTTCTCCTCTGAGGAAAATGGATATGATCAATCAATAGCAATTTTAATCATTTTAAAAAGCTAAGTCTCATAATACAAATCAAGTTGGCTGGTGGCCATCCCACTTCATGGCCTTTTCTATCTTTTAGCTGGCAGTATATTGTGCAACTAAACTTAGAATCAGAAGAATAATAAGGCCTAGATGTGAGTTCTTACTTCCCAGACCTGTGACCATAGGTACCTCTCTTAATCATCTTTGGTCTATTTCCACATCTATAAAATGAGAAAATTAGATCATATATCTCTAAAAATTCCTTCTGAAGCTTACATTCTTTTAATGCTGAGAGCTTCCTAGGAGAGAGGGAGGGAAGGATAGAGAGGAAGAAAAAGGGAGGGAGAGGAAGAAAGGGGGGAAGAGAAAGAGACAGTGACAGAAAGAGAAAGACAGGGACAGAGAGAGAAAGAGACAAAAAGAGAGACAGACAGGGACAGAGACAGAGACAAAAAGAGAAACAGAGAGGAGGAAGAGGAGGAGGAGGAGGGGGAGGAGGAGGAGGAGGAGGAGGAGGAGGAGGAGGAGGAGAAGGAAGAGGAGAGAATGTAGAGGAGATAATAAAGCTTCTGTAGCATTAGAGCCTCCCAGAAAACAACATTGTGTAAAATTGTGAATAGGAATTATTTTGCCCTGGGCTAGGACCATAGAGAAAGGGGGAGAGGGCAGTTTCAGTGAGGGCAGGAGGAGCTGGTGATCGTCTAGAGGAGCAACCTCCAAAGTGGGAATCTTCAATCTGCAGTGGCAATCTCAGTATCATCCTCAACTTCTCACTTCTTTTCAGTTCATGTAACCAATCAATTGCTAAATCTTTTCAATTCCACCTTTATACCATCTCTCATATGCTTTCTCTATCTTATATTTACATCTTAATTGTTCATTCTACCTCAAGTCTCTCCCTTCTCCATCCTCCACACACCAGCCAACTTAATATTCCTAAAGCATAGATTGGACCATATAGTTCCCCCTATCAAGAAAAGGTCAGTGGGTTATTGATTTCTTCATCACATATATCTTATCAATTGTCTTATCTTGCTATTTCTATCTTTACAAAAATTTCCCCATCTAACCCATTCACATAGCTACACACACTAACTAGTTCAGGACCTCATCACTTCCAATTATTACAACAGCCTCAAATCTCTCCCTACGAATTAATGGGAAAGAAATATCAATGAAGATGGCCTAGCTGTGCCAGATCTAACACTATATTATAAAGCAGTGGTCATCAAAATCATTTGGTATTGGCTAAGAAATAGACTAGTCAATCAGTGGAATAGGTTAGGTTCACAAGACAAAATAGTCAAATATAGACAATGATTTAGAAATCTAGTGTTTGATAAACCCAAAGACCCCAGCTTTTGGGATAAGAATTCACTATTTCACAGAAATTGCTGGAAAAATTGAAAACTCATATGTCAGAAACTAGGCACTGACCCATACCTAATGCAGTATACAAAGATAAGGTCAAAATGGGTTTATGATCTAGAATGATAAGTTAAAGAATGATATTATAAACAAATTAGAAGAATATAGGATAGTATACCTCTCATTTCTGTGGATGAGGAAGGAATTTGTGACCAAAGAAGAACCTAGAGATCAATATTGATCACAAAATAGGAATTTTAATTATATCAAGTTAAAAAGTTTTTGCACAAACAAAACTAATGCAGACAAGATTAGAAGGGAAGTAATAAACAGGGAAAACGTTTTTACATTCAAAGGTTCTGATAAAGATCTCATTTCTAAAATATATAGAGAATTGACTCAAATTTATAAGAAATCAAGCCATTCTCCAATTGATAATGACGAATGTTGGAGGGGATGTGAGAAAACTGGGACTCTAATACATTGTTGATGGACTTATGAACTGATCCAACCATTCTAAAGAACAATTTGGAACTATTCCCAAAGAGTTATCAAACTGTGCATACCCTTTGATCCAACAGTGTTTTTACTGGGTTTATATCCTAAAGAGATCTTAAAGAAGGGAAAGGGACCCACATGTGCGAAGATGTTTGTGGCAGGCTTTGTGTAGTGACAAGAAACTGGAAACTGAGTGGATGCCCATCAGTTGAGAATGGCTGAATAAGTTATGATATATGAATGCTATGGAATATTATTGTTCTGTAAGAAATGATCAGCAGTATGATGTCAGAGAGGCCTGGAGATACTCACATGAATTGATGCTAAGTGAAAAGAGGAGAACTAGAAGATCATTGTACATGGCAACAATAAGATTATATAATGATCAGTTCTGATGGACATGGCTCTCTTCAAAATAAGATGATTCAGATCAGTTCCAATGATCTTGTGGTGAAATGAGCCATTTACATCCAGAGAAAGGACTGTGGGAACCGAGTGTGGTTCACAACAGCATGTTCACTCTTTTTGTTGTTTTTTCTTGCATTTTATTTTCTTTCTCATTTTTTCAAGTTTGATTTGATTTTTCTTGTGCAGCAAGATCATTTTATAAATATGTATGCATATATTGGATTTAACATACATTTCTACCAAGTTCAATATACATTGGACTATTTTGCCATCTAGAGGAGGGGTTTAGGGGAAGGGGGGGAAATTGGAACAAGGTTGTACAAGGATTCATGTTGAAGAATTATCCATGCATATGTTTTGAAAAATAAAAAGCTATATTTTTTTTAAATCTCTCCCTACTCCAGTTCATTCTACAAACTACAGCCAAAAGACTTTTCTTAAAGTGAAGATTTGACTGTGTCTCCTCTACCCAAACAACTTCAATAAAATAAGCCCTTTACAACCTGGCCTCAACCTATCTTTCTAGCCTTGTTACACATTGCTCCTCCTCTCATATTCTGTAATCCTTCCCTCTGTTTTTCACACACAATTCTTCACACAATTAACATCTTCAGATCAAACATGATTGACTTAGCTCTTCTCAGTAATATGATGATCCAAAACAATCACAAAAAAAACTTATAATGGAAAAAGCTATATACATTCAGAGAAAGAATGCAGATTGAAGCATACTATTCTTTCACTTTATTTTTTTCATTGCTTTTTCCTTTTGTTCTGTTTCTTCCTTTACAACATTGACTAATATAGAAATGTTTTACATGATGACACACATATAACCTATACCAAACTGTTTACCATTTTAGGGAGGAGAGATGAAAGAGAGGGAGAAAATTTGAAACAAGATTTTATTTAAAATGAATATTAAAATTATCTTTACATGTAAGTGGAAAAATAAAATACCTTTAAAAAATAAATAACACTTGCAAAAAAAATCGATCATCTTCAGCATGAAGCTTTTTCTTATCCCTTCAATTTACCATTTTAGGGAGGAAAGAAGGAAAGGAGGAAGAAAACTTGGAACTCTAACACGTATGTCTAAAATTTGTATAATTTGTATAAATTTGCATAAATTTGAACTTATTCACTATATATAAAGGCATATGCATGTACACATGTGTAAATGTATATTTCATTCTTTTATTTGTATCCCAAGCATCTAGCATAGTGCTTAACACAATAAATAATTAATAAATATTTGTTGATAAATTTGTTGACTATGAATTCAAATAAAATAATTAAATAATCCTTGCCTTCAAGAAGTTTATACTCCATCAAGAAAAATAATATAATATGTATATGCCATATATGAGAGACATTATGTTGTATGACATAGAGAACAAGTCCCAAAACCAAATAGTTCTTTGCTCAAGTTCCTATTTGACACAAACTATTTCTAAGTCTCTGAACAGCTCATTTAACCTCTCTCGGTGCCCTAGGCGACTTTCTAAGATGATACATTGCAAAGAAGGTTATGATCTGTTTTAGCAGAGAGAGTTTTCTCACATGAGAATTTCCAGTAAATCACAGGTCTAGTCCTTATTTTTATGTGAGATATGTACAAAATTAAGACAAGATAATTTATATGGAAGAGGAAAGGAAGAGAAATAGTAGCACCTTGCAAATTAAAAAAAACTCACTAAGCACATTTTGTGTTTGTTACTTTTACATCTCCTTGTCTCCCTCCTACAGACTTGTGGGGCAGTTGGGTATGGTGGGTAGAGGGTTGGATATAGAATCATGAAGACTCTTGTTCAAATCATGCTTCAAGTAATTACTGTTATGTGGCCCTGGGCAATTTATGTTATCTCTTGGGTCTTGCCTTTCTCAACTGTATCATCCTGGTACTCAGTGACCTTCCAGTTCTGTTTCTATGATCCTATGACTATCTTCAATATGGGTCCAATAGTTTTATACTATCCTTTGCCTATTTTTGTATAAAGGGAAAGTCAGATAATACAAAATTTTCTTCCCCTAATATCCTAGTCTTGGACAATTATTGAAGAAGTGATTAAAGCCTGAGGAAGCTTGCCTGGGACAGTGCAGAAGCACTGGACACCAGACAAGGAGATATAGAGAAGATTATAATGGTGACACTGAAACCATGAGACAAGAAAGCCTGGTAGCCAAACTTCAGTCCCAACTATGATGGGACTGACATCCCATGTCAGTGACAAGAGCTACTCTTCTCCTACCTGAGCCATAAGTGAATTGCAACTGCCAGACACACAGGAAGGAAAGGGAAAATTGTGAAATCTTCCTGGTGTTGGAATATTGATCATCCCAGCCTTTCTGAAGATGCTTCCTTAGAAAGTTCCTGTTTGGAAATTGTGGCATTGAGGAATTAAAGGGAATCAGAGACAAGACAGCCCTAAGCAAGTTGGTCAAATTGGTCAACTTGACATTGAAATAAATTGGGTTTTTTTTTTCATTGCAGGATAATAAATGAAAAAGAACAGGACACACTCTCTCAGCCCAGTTATGGAATTAGCATGGTAAAAAGCAGAAAGAATTCAGTAGTGGTTCCTCTGTGATGTCTTAGAAATAAAATAGGAAACATTTTCACAGAAGTTTCTTCAGGGATTTGGATCTATAAGAGTAATAGGATTCAGTGGCTGCCACAGTGAAGGCAATGAGTTTTTGTGTTAAAAAATATTGATGATCACTGTTTTTAAAAGGTTATTTATTATTATATTTTTAAAGGATATTTTAATCTTTTGCATCATCTCTGACTAGGGCAAAAAGATGTTATGGGAACAGGAACTATCCAGACACTACAATTGGAGTAGTAGCCATAGAATTGGGCAGCTGGGATTAGACCTAGGCACTGATAGATGAGGGAATTGGGAGAAATCAATGGATTTTTTTTTTGCCAGATGAAGTAATGCTTCCTTTCCACAGTAGTCCATAGACCATCATCCCTGTTATGGGCTAGAATTGTGTACTTGAAACAAGGATTCTTACAAGGTGTTTAGTCAGTAGAATTGATAAAGACAATGGTTATCTAGTTTAGCATGGTGCTTGATAGTTCTCTAGTTTAGTACATGTACTTAGTACTTAATATAGTTCCACAAGATGCATACTTATGATAAGGTAATTATAGTAGAGTATATAACAGCCAGTAAGGACTGGATGAGATTCATTCCATCTTCGGTTAGGATCCTGGTGGCTCTCCTGGGGAACCAAGAGGCTTAGAGACAGAGCCAAAAGAGGAAGAGGACTGGAGGCAGGAGCTCAAGCTCTTGGAGCCAAGGAGAGCCAGATTCATTCATCCCATCTCACACCACCTTGGTGGCAGGGCTCTCCTCCTTTGCTTCTCCACTGAAACCAATATTATTGAAAGGCTTTCAAGAAAGCTAGCTGGGCCCCAGGAAAGGAAACAAGATTTTGAAGGAGATAAAGGATTTGGACTTTAACACCTGACTATTCTTATGGTGATTAATCTACTGAAAAGAAGGCTGCTCCAAGATCTCCAGAAAACCAAACGAGATTACAATCCCTATTCCCAGAAGGAAGAAAAGTTAAAGGATAATGGAATTGAAAGTCAATGGGAAAGGAGAAAAATGGAGACAAGCAGCCTCCTCTTCTCCTTTTCATTGTACCTGACATGAAAATGGCTACGTTCCTCCTCACCCCTAAAATAGCACAGATTTTCTAACAAATTATCTGCCCCCAACTTCAATGTTATTCATAAGTTCCAGAGCAAAATGGTACAGCAAACTTGTTGCACTAGATTTGGAATCAGAGTACCGGGCTTCACATCATGGATCTCTTCTTTAGCTTCTTCCAAGAATCTCAAGTTCAACCTATATGACTACTTCATCCATCTCTATGGCTTCTAAAGTTCTCTTCTCCAAAATTACTTTATATCTACTTATATATATTTTGTGTCTACTTTCTATATATTTCAATATTTCTTTGTGTACATGTTCTTTTCCTGGTGGAATATAAACTTCTTGAAATCAGAAACTACTTTTTTGGTACAGAACATGGCACATAGTTAATAAGTGCTTATTGATCAAATGAAGTCTATTTCACAGAAGGCTAGTCACCTAATCTCTCAACCTCAGTTTCCTCATCTGTAAATGAAAATTTTGAACAGTATGGTCTCTGAGGTCCCTTCCAACTCTTTATCTATAATCCTATGTGTTCTAGTTGGGACTTTGCATCAAAGGAGATATTAGAACCACTCCAAGGCTTAGCTTCATTCTAAATCTCTCCCTACTAAAAAGTTCAGTTCAACCCCAAACTCAAATTATACAGATGCTTGTTCTGTCTTTGCTCTACTACAAACCTAATCCTCTAAAATACATTTCCATGTAGGGCAATTAGTTGACATAGTAGATAGAGCACCAGATCTGGAGGCAGGAAAGACTCCTCTTCATAAATTCAAATCTGGCCTCAGACACTATATGATCCTGGACAAGTTACTTAATCCTGTTTGCCTCAGTTTCCTCATCTGTAAAACGAGCTGAAGAAGGAAATGGCAAAACACTCTAGTATCTAGTATCAATAAAACCTCAAGTGACATCACAAAGAATAAGACACAACTTAACAAAAACAAAAACAATTCCATGGTGATGAACACTTCTATAATCAAATGTTAAAGCAAACTTATTTTAGAGAAACACAGATAGCATCATGGGACTGAGATGCAAAGGACTTCAGTGTCTCTAGTTCTATATTCTTGTTTCATAGTTGAAGCAATGAAGACTAAGATAAAATAAAAAATCCTCTTGGTTTTTAAAGCATTTCACAGACTGATCCCAAACTATCATACATTAATCTCTTTCCTTCATTCTATAGACAAGGGTTCTTACTCAAGACTCATGAATAGATTTCAAGAGACCCATGGAATTGAATGAGAAAAAAATTATATTTTTGTTTTAACATAGTTTTAGTTTATAATTTTTAAATCTTTTCTACAGTTAAGATTATTGTTCTAAGAAAAGGATCCATGTTGTTCAGTTGTTTTAATCATATCTTTGTGTACCCACTTGGAGTTTCTTGACAAAAGTACCAGAATGATTGGCCATTTCCTTTTCCAATTCATTTTGCAGATGAGGAAATTGAGGCAAACAGGGTTAAGTAACATGCTTAAGGTCACACAGCTAGTATGTGTCTGAGGACAGATCTGAACTCAGAAAATGAATATTCCTGTCTCCAGACCTGACATTTTGTAGGCACCCTACCTGCCCAAGAAGGGATTTATGGATTTTACCAGACTGCCAAATGAGTCAATGACACCAAAACAGAAATCTTTCTTGATTTAATCAAATTGGCCCTCTCTCTTTCTACACCTACAACTACATTTCTCCTCAACTGGCAGATGGGAATCGTAATAGTATCAATTTCCTGGAATTGCTGTGAAAACCAAATGAGATAATATTTTCAAAGGCTTTAGCACATAGTAGGTGCTTAATAAATATTTATTTTATTCATCCCTATTTTGTATCCATTCTGTATTTAACCATATCCATATTGTCTACCCTTATAGAACATTAAGGTCCTTAAGAACAGAGACTTTTATTTTTGTCTTTTTATCACAAGGACCTATTCCATCACCAGGCATATAATAGATAGATCACAAATGCTTATTAGATAATTTATTACCCAAGGGCCCCTCTCTTAATGTTGTACTTCACTTGTATGTAAGGATCTCCAATTATGTCATGGGGTAAAGGACCTCTCACCATCTAGATTAGAAGCTTCTTAAGGTCGTGAGTTTTGCATTTACTTTTTGCAACACTGAAGTAAGTACAAAAGGAATATTACAGAAGCCAGCCCATCTTTCGATGATTTATGTGTCCATTTCAGATTCTGACTTCATTTCTGATTGATCCTCCTTTGGCATTGGCTCCTAACATTTTTAGCTGGAAGCTTCTTTGCTTGGGCTCCCAGCCTCTCTGTCATGTACTTAATGATCCGGAAAGGAACACTTAAAATGTACTAGGGAGCTGCTATTTAAAGGAATCTTTTTGGTAAAGCAGAAAATCCTTTTGTAATGCAGACAGTCACCTTCTATTTTCCATGCCAAGAAGCTGAAACTCTCCAGTTTTCCTAGAGAAATATGTCTATGAAATCCACCAACCCCAAAAGACCCCTAGATTTTCTCAGGAAGATAAAAGCAAAAACACAGCATCTTGTGAGAGAAGCTTTAGAGAACATGCAGTGTACTCCCTGCATCTGACAAATGAGGAGTAAAGCATAAAGTGAGAAAGCGACTTGACTAAAGTCATGTAGATAGGAACAAAGAAAGGAGGATTTGCATCCTGATCCTTTGACTCCAGAGTCTGTGTTCTTTCTACTTATGTCTCAATGCCCAGGTTTGAGTCCAACCCTGACACTTAGTAAACTGCATGACCCCAAGTAAATTATTTCACTTCACTGGGGATTAATTTCCTTCTGTGTCAAATGAGGGGTTTGGATAAGATAAGCCCCAAGACCTCTTCCAGGTCTGGCCATCTAGCTCCCAAGTCATCTGTCTGCAAGGGCAGTATTCTTTAGATTGCACCAGATCAAGCTTGTGCCAATACAAAGATAGTCATAGACTAGCATCTTCCACATCCTACCTTTGTTCAGTCTCTTCTCCTAGAACAAGTGTCATTGTAGCACAGGGAAGAGAGCACCAAATATAGTCAAAGAACCTGATTTAGAATTCTCCCATTTATGATCCTGAGCAAGTCATTTAAGTCTCAGTTTTTTTTTTCATGTGTAAGATGGCTTCTTGGATCCCTACAAGTTTCAAATCTATGTCCCTTTAATGAAATAGAAATTGCACCAAATTCTCCACCTTTGTTGTTATGATAGTTTTTAATACCTGTGACAAGGTATTAAACCTTGCTGAAGTACCAACATATATACTGACTCAATTCTTTACTTATTGAACAACTTTTGCAAAGGCATTGGACGTCTGTGACTCACCTTCTTCATTTGTGAAAGGAGGATAAATCTCCCTTCCTGACTTACCTCAGAAGGGTGTGATGAAGAACAAATGAGTCACAAACATGGAAGCTTTTTTGAAAAGCATAAAGTACTGGATTTTTAATGCAGTTATTAGAGTTATTATTCTGTTCCAAAGTAGAAGTTGCCCTTGGAGATCCTCAAAGTGAATGAACTACAGGCATCAGAGAAGTCCCAGAATGGGGTATGAAAGCATGACATGAATTTTTTTTATGTCAAGGACAAGTATGACTTGAGACCTGGGAGCATTCAAAGAAACAGTTCAACTGATCAGTCACCCAGCTTTTTTCCTTCAAAATATGCAGTTGACTACAGAGATTCTAATGACTTTTGTAAAATGAAATGGGCTCCCTCTCCTGAATTCTGGTCTAGTAAACAAATGGTGATATATAAAAATGGCATATTTCATGTCAATGATTGTTCAGACACATATCAAATATAAAATGAGGGATTTGGATAATATGAACTATAAGGCTGCATCTACCTCTGAGTTCTATGCCTGTCCAGTTCAGTTCAGGTTTGAGAAAGTTACTTGGTGTCTCCAAACTTTTGTTTACTCATCAATAAAGTGAACTGCCTAAGGTACCTTCTAGACCTAAAGAATTCATTTTAAACACCAGGCAAAGAATTACCTATTCTTCACTATCTCACTGCCCTTGGTAAATGTGTCTCAGATCCTGGATCCACTTAGATTTCCATTTATTTTGTTCTGTCCCTAGTTCATCTGGCTTGATACTTTCAGCTTAGAAAGAGATGAGGAAAGAAGAGGGTTTCTCATAGGCCCATTTCCTATAAGATATCACTTTTATTTCCAGCCTGCAAGATCCCAAAGGTTCAGAAATCAAAGCTGTCTATGAATTTAACATTACAACCCCCTTCCCATTCCCAATCTATTCCAAACTGAATGCAGTCTCAGACTGCCATTGGCTTTGGCCTGTGGTTTCAATTTGGAGTAAAGGTTTGGTTGTATCTTATTTCTTTTTTCCCAGCTGGCCCTCCATGGTTGTTGAGTAAGAGCAAGAAAACAAGTCCCAAACCCTCTAATCTTTTGTAACTGAGCTCATTTTTTTTTTACCAAATTAACTCTCTGGAACCAATTTTGTATCCCTAATGAGAAACTGTCTAAAATTGGCATTACATTGTAGGCACTCAGCTGGAAAAACAAACAGGAACACAAGCCTCCTATCCAATGGCCAGAGGACCACCATGGAATCAGTCTATGAGCAGAGCAAATAACCTCAGTTTACCTATTGCTCTTTCTGATTCATTGGAATATCACTCTGGATTTTTTGTATAGATGATGGTATGTTTACAGATGTGATGCTTTACTCTAGTCTCTGTATATACATGTGGGATTTTGCTCTGGGCTATGTTTACAAATGAAGGAGTGTTTTACTTAGGGATTCTCAATACAAATGTGGCTTGTTTTATCCTGAATTGCATTTCTAGATGTGTTTGCTACTGATTAGAAGCATAAATTTCCTTAGAGAATAAAACTGCCAACATTGGAAGGAGTTGTCCAGGTATAGCTAAATTAAAGTTACTAATGACTAATATTTAATTCATCAATTTCTTAAATATAAACAGTCAACTAAATCATATTTAAGTCCTGATTTGTAGCATTTGCCAATTTCCAAGATCTAAATATTCATGTAGAAATTTGACCCATTAGCTCTCACAAAATGGTACCAACATATTTCTATATTATGCATTGCAATCAGCTTGTTTTCTAATGACAAAACCCCAATCCTATATCTAAATGCACACACACAAACATTTCTCTCTCTTTTTCTTTCTGTCTCTCTCTTTCTCTTCCTCCTCCTCCTCAATTTCCTTTCCTTTTCTCCCCATTCATGTTTCTTCTATATATGAAAGTAACAGCTTGTTTCAGAACTATTTTTATTATCAGGCAGAAATTCCTCAATGTTTATCTATTTAGCACCTAAGAAGCCTGTGAGAATGTGACAAAAGAGCTAAATTCTCTCCTCTCCTAAGAAAAGTAAAAAGGAGACCACATCTTTGAACTCTGTCCTTAAGCTCCATTTTAAAAACAAATCCTTGATTCTGATCTAGACACCAATTTCTAGCTTGGGTCCTTCTCCTTAGCATCCCATAACCTTAGCAACTAGGCAGCATCCCATAACCTTAGCAACTAGGCAGTAAGATACATTGAAGAGAACATTAACTACAGTCAGAAGCCCTGGGTTCCAAATCTACCATTCAGACTTACTAATTTATATGATATTGGATAGGACACTTTAACCTTAGTGTTTCCCAGCTTCTTAATCTTGAAAAAAAAAAGAATCAGACTAGATGGCTTTTGAGGTCAATTCATCAACAGCTATTTATTAAATATTTACTGTATACCAGGCACATTTGAGAACAAATAAGTATATGAAGACAAATCTTGCCTCAAGGAGCTTACATTCTGTCTACAGAGATAGTACAAACATATGTGTATACAAAATAAGTAGAAGAAAAACTTTCAGAAGGAGTTTTCTTTTATCTCTAGATCCGTGATCCTATTTATCTTTGACTCCTCTATAATGGAGAATAATCTAGCAATGACCAGCCCTTCCTTATTCCCTTCCTCATGTTACTCTTAGACTGGTCCTTGCAAGTCCCATCTGTCATCCCACTCTGGATTGTGGGCTCAAGAGGAACTATATATCATGGCATTCCATTCTAAGCTATGTATACAACTATGTGAATCTTTCCTCTGTGTTACCTATACAGTTACATTTATACATTCACATATACATATCTACTATCATCATGCAGCAAATTAGAATTTAGGAATGGCAATCTAAGCAAGAATAACCTTTTGTATATCACCCTTCATTCTCCATCAGTTCCTCAGCCTCTGTTTACAGGACAATAGACAACAATTACAAAGTAAAAAGTGGAACAGATTGGTTTTGCCTCCAGATTGTTCAAACGTTATCTGTTGTTTGTTTTTTTCTCGTTCAATCAACTGATTTTCTTTTTACAGAATTGACTATATGTCATCATTTATAAAATATCTTAAGGTTTGCAAAAACACATTCATATATGTAATGACATCGTATCCTAACAACATTATGAGATTGTCATCCCCATCCTATTGGGGAAATTGAGGCTCTATTTAATTAAAAATATATCCTTTACTATCTTAATAACTCAATAACTGATGAAATATTTCCACTTCTATCTAGAAGCTTGGTGTGGTTACTTTGCATGTAAATATCACTTTTTTTTAAATGTCTTAAGTTCAGGTAACAGATAGCATTTAGGGGCAGCTAGATGGTACAGTGGATAAAGTGCCATGCTTAGAGTCAGGAACATCTGAGTTCAAATCTGTCCTCAAATACAGCTTACTAGATGTGTGATCCTGTGTTTGCCTCAGTTTCCTCATACATAAAAAGAGGAAAATAAAAGCTATCTACTTCTCAGGATTGCTATAAAGATTAAAGGAGATAATAATTGTAAAGCTTTTAGTACAGTGCCTAGCACATAATAAACATATAAATATTAACTTTTGTTATTATGAGGCTTCATCTATAGAGATCTTTCTTATTAACTGTCAGTTGAATGATTAGTCAGTTCAGTTAATATAAGACAGTATAAAACTACATACATATAACTATGTGATAAATATACAAGGTAATCAATTTTGGACGATATAAAAGAATGGGAAGAAAACTGAGCCAGTAGTTATGACCTTGAAAAAGTCACTTTATTTCTCTACCTATTCTCATCTGTAAAATAGTATAAGGGTGGTAGGAGGTGAGGAAGAAGTTTTCTGTCTACTCTCAAAGTTCAGAAAGAGAAACAATGGTTGTAATAAACTAAATTGCTATCCATTATGCCATTTGGTCTTCATCAAGAATGGAATGAAAGTAACATTTATTAAGTTATGTGTCAGGAAATATGCTTAACAAATATTACTTCATATTATATTGACAACAATCCTGGAAGAGGATGGTTAAGCTCTATTATTCTCCTCATTTTACAAATAAGGAAACTAAGACATACAGAGAATCAAGCAAGTTGTTCACAGTTAGGCTAGCAAAAGTCTTAGACAAGATGGAAAATCAGGTCCTCCCAATTTCCTAAATAATAGCTTTAGCACTCTATGCCTAGCCCCACATCTCACAGCCAATAGAATTTAAGTTTCTTGAGGGCAGGAAATTTTTTCGTTTTTTTCTTTGTTAACCCAGCCCCTAACACAAAAGCCAAAACAACACTTAATCTCTGAATAAATGTTTAGTGAATGAATTAATGGAGACTTGATGTACATTTGTTGAATTAATTAAACAAAATCCCATTTGATGATCTTTTCAAATCCTCGCTAATTATTCTGTAGGGATGTTTCATCTGGTAAGAATGGTCAGATTCCTTTGACCCTTTCTCAACCACCTCCCAATAAAGTCTCATTTTACAGAGGATCAGGAATGAAGAGATGTTAATTTTACCACTTCTAGGCAATTGCTCATCTTTTTGCACTAAAAGCATGAGCTCTTACTTAAAAATACTTCAAACCTTTAGCTTGAATCACTGATATGAACTTCCAGTGACAGGAGTATAATACAATTAGAGCAGCTGGTTATTATCTTCCATTATTGAATAATATGTTCATTAATAGCTCTTCTTTTCCTTTACCATAACATTCCCTGGGCTAAAAATAAACATAAATACCAGAAAGGGAATGAGTGAGAGCTGAATTTGAACTGAAATAAACAACAAAAGCCCTCAAAAGAGAAAAGCATCTAACTGGGGTTGTTGCAAAATGTGACCCAGGAGTTTATTTTTAGCCAATGCAACCCAAGGCTGTTACCAGAAATGCAAGGCTGCTTGTCACTCATTGAAATCAACTCAAAATGAGAGCTAGATCTTGGTGAATTGACCAATGATTCCAAAGGGCAAGTAAACCTCCCCTCCCCACCTGAATCTTAGTGCTGTGATGCTTTAACATCATACCTATTTTCAATTTTGTGGACAGGGTATTACTCAAAGCTTGCATTTGGGGGTTACAAAGAGGAAAACAAAATAGTCCTAAGAATATGATGGCATTTCTGGCAGAATGAATAACTAGTCGTTGAGTCCCTGATCCCCTAATCTCCCAATAACTTCTCCTTCAATCGCTATTCCTCCTACCTAAGATTACCAGATAAGGCAAGAACAGAGTGATTAGCATCAATGGATCAATGTGATTTGGTAGAGAGATCCTTGGACTTGAAGTCAGAAAGATCTGAGTTTGAATCCTGCTTCAGTAGTCCCACATACTAGGATTCTAGTCAGGTCATTACCCCTTTCAGCCTCAGTTTCCTCAACAGTAAAATGGAGAAAATGATAACACCTACCTCCCAGACCTGTTGTGAGGATCAAATAAGATATTATTGGCAAAGCACTTAGCGTAGTACTTGGCACATAGAAAGCATAGAATAAATCTTTGTTTTCTTCTTTCCTTAATCGCCCACAAATATACTCTTATCATCTATATAAAACCCTTATGTAAAACATAAGGCTGTGTAAATGTATTATTGTTATAGAACATTATATATTACATATAATATATAAATTATACTATTACATAACATATATGTAAAATTGTATAAAATAAATTATATATAAATTATATAGCATAAAGATACAATGTAAATATATTATTTACATTATATGATTTGGATATTATTATATAATATAATTTTCATATCACATATAAATCATATTATTACATATTATATAAATGTATACTCATTATTACTTCTATATCCCAGAATGAAGGACTTTTGGTAGATACAAAGTAAAAGACTGATCTCTGCCCTACCAGTGCATGGAATAGAATTTAGCAGAGAAGATTAACATAGACAAACAACAGCAACAATACAAGACAATATATAATTAAATGTTCCTTGTAGAGAGTAGGAAGGAAAGGATGTAACTACCATCTAGGAAATAATCTCTGTGATCTTGGACTAGTCATTTCACCTCTATATTTCCTTACCTATAAAGTCAAGGACATGAACATCATCTACCTTGCCCCAAAGACCAAACTTTCTATGTACTCTCTCTCTGTGTATTCCATTTGTGTTTCCTTATGTGAATGTTTTTCCTTTCCAAATGGAATGTCAACTTCTAGAGGGCAACGATTTTTACTTTTTGATTTGTGCATGCCCAGCACCTAGCACACTGCCTGGCACATAGTAGGTATTCAGTAAATGGCTTTTTTAAATTGAAGTGAAAATTAAGAATAAATAGAAACTCATATTAAAGGAAGGCAGAATTTCAAATCAATATAAGAAATAAATTGCTAATGATTAGAGTTGTCCCAAAGTAAGGTGTGTTGTTTCAAAGGATAGTGGGCTTCCCATCCCGAGAGGTCTTCAAACAGAGCCTTGATGATCCCTAGAGGTAGCTATAGAGGAAATTCCAGAATGGAGGGGATTTTAACTACTTGACCTTCTGAGATCTCTTCCAATTCAATTCTTTGATTCTAGGATCAGACTAGATAGTCTCCAAGAGTCTTTCCATCTCTAAATTTTTGTGATTCCATGATATAAGTACAATGTATCAAAGGCAAGAAGATCAGTGAAAACTGACATAATCAGGGAGAGATTCACCACATGGGTGGGACTTGAGCTAGATCTTGAGAAATGAAATGAAAGGAGAACGGAAGGCATTCTAGAAAAGGAGAACAGTATGAGGAAAACAGAGAGTCAGCATAGATGAAATAGGAATTACATTTTGTAGTTGTTCAGTCATGTCCAAGTCTTCGTGACCCCATTTGTGGTTTTCTTCACAATGATACTACAGTGGTTTTGCTCTTTCCTTCTCTGACTCACTTTACAAATGAGGAAACTGAGGAAGATTGGATTAAATAACTAGCTTAGGATCACACAGCTAGCAAGTATCTAAGGCTGGATTTGAACTCAGATCTTTCTGACATCAGACTAGATAGTCTATTCACTTCCCCACATAGGTGCCCAGGAGTTAAATTAGTCATGCCTAGCTTCTCTACCCTAATGCACAGAGGATATAGTCAAGAAACCAATAAGCTAAACTTACTCAAAAGAATTTTCTGTACAGAGTAACTCAGATGACATAGCCATAGGCACCTAGCCTCTCTCCTAAGAATCACCTGCAATCAATCAATCAACAAGCCTTTACTGAGTTTCTACCACAGGCTGAATACTGTGTAAATGAATAACGTCCAATATTTGCCATCCAAAATTATCATTATATAGTTGTCTTTGTTATTAGGGAGGTTTTGAGGGGAGAAGGAGAAATGGTAAAGTTCTTAATATAACCAGGAGAACCTAGTCATTGCAAGCAAGTCGACCTTCAAAATCTAGAAAGACTTCAGAATCTTCTGATCATGAGGTTTTATTAGCAACACAGGGAGACAAAATTTTATTAGAATTTGGGGAAAAGGAAAATAAGCATGTGAAAATATCATGGATGCAAAATAACAGAAATCTAGATTCCTAATTTGGATTGACCTTGGAAATGAAAGCAATAATAATAACAGCTAAAATTTCTATAGAATTTTAAGGTTTGTAACACCATTTAAATATATTATCTTATTTGATTCTCATAACAACTTTATGAAGAAGAAGTTATTATCCCCATTATACAGATGAGAAAATTGAGGCTGAAGGAAGATAAGGGATTTGACCAGAAACATACAGCTAGTAAGTGAGGAAAGATTTAAAGTCAGGTCTTTTCTTCTTGTTCAGTCATTATTCAGTCATGTCCAACTCTTCGTGACTCCATTTGGGGTTTTCTTGAAAGACTGAAATTTCTGTTGATTTTTATCACTCAGTGATTTACACTTGGCTCTTTTAAACATTATCCAAATTCCTTTAGTCCCCAAACTTTCTACTCTCCTCCTCCTCTCCACCTTGTCCCTGGCCTTGAACCCCAGCACATGCACACAAGGAGCTGAGACAGAGAAGTTGATTATTTAGTAGGTGTAGAGGACAGATTGTAATTGCTTCTCATTTGAATGCTAACAGTTGCACAGGATAGCATGTTTTCTACTTTCTGGGGCTTAAATTGGATTCATGAAATATCTGAAAAGCAGTATAAATAGCTACCGTATATGCTAATGTACATTTTCAAGGCCCAATGTTACATTCTTCTTCCTTGAAGATGATTCAGTAACTCTGAGATTTGGGGATCCTACTTACCCACAAGGGGACTGATACCCTCTTTTGAAATCAAAGCAAACCTTTTCGTATCTGTTATGAATCAGTAAATGGTAAAGTCACATGGAGAAGGAATGAAAATTAGCTTCTCTTTATTTCTAACTATTCAGTGAGTGGTGCAAAGGAGGAAAAATCTTTCAGCGCCTTTGGAATCATTTCTATTTGTTACATTAATCCCTTGGTCCCCCAGGATAAAACCCCTTTAAACTGTAGCATCAGAGGCTCTATCCTTACTCTTTCCTCACTCAGTATTCTATGTCCCTCCTTGAAATCATTATGGGATAGTAACATAGATTTAAAGAGAATTTAGAGACCATGCAACCCAATGTCTTCATTTTGTTGATAATGAAACTAAGGGCCAGAAAGACTGTTGTTCTTTGTCCTCCATTCCTGAAGACGACCAATAACATCAGGAGGATGGTCCTGACATGCAAGTGAATTGGATTTAAGTGAGGCAGAGATTTGCCACAGATCTCACAACTATAGAGCTGATATTTGAATCAAAGCATTCAGATTCCAAATCCAGAATTCTTTCCATTCCATTAAGTTACCTCCATAAATTATTGGCATATACTTTGTCTATAATTTGTATTAATTTATAAATGGACACATTGCCCCACCTCTCTCCTTTGTGTATTTCTTGAATCCAGCTCTTGTTTTTAGTTTTGGGGGTTTTGTTGTTCTTGTTGTTTTTTGCTGAGGCATTTGGAGTTAAGTGACTTGCCAAGGGTCACACAGCTGTTTTTTTGGTTTTTCTTTACTCATTTTTATCTCAATGTCCCAGCTTTATTAAGTTCAGTGTAAAGAACTTTCAAAGAAGCAATAATATATTTCAATTAAACAAAACTAAAGAAATAAACAAGCCTTAAAAGTCAAACTTTGTTGTGGAGTCCTGGACAAATAGAATACCAGGCAGAGACTTATCTTGCCATCTTTCACTTTTAGGGGCCCAGGAAAGCTTCTCCTGCATTAAAATCATCATTAAAATGCTCCTATCTAATGATACAATCCAAGAAGGACAAGAAGGTCTCATTCAACAGCAACTTTAAGAGGGACCATGAAGCTCTAAAACTATGTTACCTTTGCGTGGTGAATTCCCCGGGTTTCTGAGTCCCTCTGTTCATCCTTGGCCTTTGGTGCTTATTCAAGTTGTTGATTCCATAGTGTGGCTCCCTAATGTAGCTGGAGAGAGAAACAGAACACATTACCTAAGAGAATGGAATTTACCAAAATCTCTGACATGACAGAGCATCCTAAATGTATTTGTCAAACCTTGTGTCTATACATTACAGACTATACATGCATATTTATCTAGAATGCAAACCTCTTGAGGGTAGGAATGTTTCATTTTTGTTTTTGTATCTAAAGTGATTAGCACAATATCTGATATAGTAAGTGACTGATAAATAATTAATAAAATAACTGAAGAATTATTATTATTATTATCTCCACTTTTCATTTGAGAAACCTGAAGCAAACAGAAACTAAGTGCTTTGCCTAAGGTTACACAAATAGTAGCCTAACTCCAGCTCTAACCGTTGTGTCACTTAGCTGTCTCTCAATTGATTGATCAGTTTATTATAGTCCAAATGCAAAATCATAAGCAAAATAAAACACTGCCTGATTCCAGACAACTAATTATAATCATTCCAAACCAAGTAATCACTATATTTTGTTAGAGTATGGTTGGTAACACAAATGCCAAGACAGCTCTGATTTGATCTATGAAAAATAATCAAAACTTCCAGCTACTAAAATGTACTTAAACAGAAAATCTGAATGAGTGTGAAGTATAAATGAAGTAATCAAGCAAATTTCTATGTGTACAAGAGTCTGTTCATTCTACTTTAACTCTTGTTAGAGCTAATTGGACTTAGGTGCTACTTTTGAGATCTCGGGCAAGTCACTCAATCTCTTCAGGATACAACTTCCTCATCCATAAAATGAGAAGGTAGAAAAGAGGGCCTTTTCAATCCTTCCCAAATTTGACTCTATAATCTTATATATAATTTCCTAAACTCGAACAGAACACTTTGGCCATTTGTATTTGAACCTAATTTCTACAACAGTAACAGATTCAATCAAATTAGGGAATAATATACAAGAAAATCTGGTAGATATATGATCCAGGCTCAAATCCATTTGCATGACTTTTCATCGATAGAGAATTATTATTCACTGTTCTGTGCCTTCATAATGAGTGGAGTTATTTAGAGCTTGGGAGAGGAAAGATGCTAATTTTTTTTTTATTTCCTTTGTTAAGGAAGGACATGTGTGATTTCAAGTTCTCTTCAGATAGAAGCTTCTGAAAGGAGAGAAAGACTTTTAGAAGAGACTAAATGTAGAGAAGCCAGTACTTTAATCATATTACTACCTTAGAGACTTCGGAGAATTTTCTCTTTAGACAAGATCTGTGATTCTCTATCTTTTAGGGTTGACCTGAGACATCCCATTTCAGTGAAAGAGTTTATGTATTCTTACATTGTCTGATATATTCTAATCTCTATAAATTATTTGCTCTTTGGATAAATGGATTTGTTTGTTTGTTATTTGATGTGTGTAATGGCCTTTATATAATTGGCATTTGGTGGGAAGAGAGTCAATCTACTTTTAGATTGGTAGCTTGGGGCATTCCTTCCTGATTAAAAAAATTAGCAACCAGGGTCCAGGTTAAACTCAAAATTATTCCTCCTAAACTAACAATATGTAGTAGATAGCAAAGTAGAAATTTAACCCAGTACCTTCTTTCAGGAGAGAAATATGGGCAATCTTGTGGTTCCAACTTCTTGCTCCCCTCCTGGCAGAATCAATGTTTCCTTTTTTACCTCCATGTGAGCCCCATCTAGCCTAGTCCATGTGGATATACAACATGAGCAAACATAAATACACACATACACATATTTGAAGAAAAAACAATTAGATATTTTGCATTATGCAAATACAACTTTAGTCTGAAGAAATTTGTTAGGAGACTATTCCACAGGTCTGACTGAGCCTGTTGTATTTGTTTTGGCTGAATTGTCCCTGATTCCTAGCTACGTAGCATTTCTCCAGGTACTTCGCTCCAATGAAGCCTCCTCCGCTCCATCTGCCCTAATTTCTCATGCCCATTCTGCTGCTAGGATTAACATCAAAACAAGCAATGAAACCTCACCATTTGCTGACATGGCCAGTGTCAGTATCCACCCCCTAGTCCCATCTGGCTGCTCCCAGCCAGCCTCTGGAGATAGAGAGAAACAAAACTGGGGAAGGGGGGAGGAATGACAGTCTTCTCTTCTTCTAACTCCTCTTAATCACAGACTTTGATGAAGAAAATGTCATTGTATCAGAGGGCAGATTATCAGTTCTTCAACATTCTAAGGATGAACAGGATAGAGTCAAATCTTTTTTTGGGTCATAGAAGCAGATATAGCAGGCAGGCCACACAATAGACAGAAATCTGGGCCTGAAATTGGGAATATATTCAGTCATTTTTCAATCATATCTCTCATGACTCTATTTGGGGTTTTCTTGGCAAAGATACTGAAGTGGTTTGCTATTTCCTTTTCCAGCTCATTTTAATACATGAGGAAACTGAGGTAAACTTAAGTTCTCAGGTGTGATGACCGCGTATTTTAAAATCAGCCAGAGTAAGGAATTCAGGTTAGGGGAAAATCGTCAATCTTTATTCTTAGCAGAGATGAAGAAAGATCGGAGGTAGAAGTGAATCGGCAATAGCAATGTCAGCAGCTGAGTCAAGAAGCTAGCCAGACCAGAAGCCACGAGACCAGCAGCCACCAGAACCGAACCCAGCCAGCAATCCCCCTCAGCCTCTCTCCCTCTCTCTCCGCTTCCACCCACCAAAATCATCATTTCCTATACAACACATCAGGACTTGCACAAAGAGTGGGCGGGGCCATTCTTTATCCAAGCATGTATATTAATAGAGTACAGTCCAATTACTATTTAGCCTTATGTGCTTGGGACCTCAGTGCATCAACTCTAGCCGCAGCCCATTACACCCAGGGTCACACAGTAAGTGTTTGAGGTTAGATTTGAACTCAGGAAGATGAGTTTTCCTCACTCTAAGTTTGGTACATTATCCACTGTACCATCTAGCTGTCCCCAAAGGAAGACCTGAGTTCAAATCCAGCCTTAGACATTTACTAGCTATGTGATCTTAGACAAGTCACTTAGCCTTTGCCTCAATTCCCTCAAAGGTAAAATAGAATAATAACAGGTAGATACCTCCCAGGGTTGTTGTAAAGACCAAATAAGATAAAATATGTAAAGCACTTTGCAATATTTACAGTATTATATAAATACAAGCTATTTTGCCTTCTTTTGGATTCCCAATTCCTATCACATAATAGCCCCCAAATAAATGCTGATTGATTGATTGAAGCAAAAGTAAATGAGTACGCCCTATTGTCCCAAGGGTTTACCTTCTCTCTGGGTGAAGCATTAATTTGCTTTCTGCAGTTTAGTTCAGCTGTACCCTTGAACTGCTGACACAGAAAACTTATGATTTTAAAACTTTCTTTCCAAAGACTACTGTAAAACAAAGAAAGAAGGACAACAGAGACAGGAAAAAGAAGGGAGATGTTGGCTTGACAGACTCCCAATGGACTTCCTGTAGAACTCTGTTAATTGGTTAATTTAATTGATACTCTGGTTCTCGTGCTGAATTATGTAACCAGTATATATGAACTAGAGGATGAAGGCAAGCAGTTTGCTATGTAAGGAGTTTCAAAGGGAAGAGTTTTGACTCAAAAGTTACAAAAGACTTAGATTCAAAACCTACTTCTGTCATTTGATTCCCCATATGATCTTAAGCCTGTAACTTAACTTTGCTGAGCCTCATTATCTGTTCAACAGGTGATGTTGACCAACAGGTAAAGTTGGACAAGTGGCTTTTAACTTTGACCTATTCCTATGAATTCCTCAAGGTCCTTTCAAACTCCAGTTCCTCTGATCTTTTTTAGCATGATTAATTAAAGCTACAACAAATTAAAAACTGTGATTTCTTTCTTTTGGGAGATCATAGTTTAACCTGTTTGAAGACCCCAGGAAGAGCCTCACACATTTAATATAAGTTAGATGAAATCCCTATGACTTAATCTTTACCTTAAAAGTAATGACCAAAAAAAAAAATGAGGCTGAATTTTGGGACATGATGTTTTTGGCCTACAGCTACTACTGTCCTGAAATGGCTCTTTTGTTTATTAGTACTGGTGAATATTTCATATTCAATGCCAACTTTTCTCTTTAATTGTTGAGAGGTTTTAATTTGACATTATTTTTACTATTTGAAATGATTTATTACTGCTCATAAATGCCTGGATCGTGTTAGGGCTTTTTCCCCAGTTAAGTAAAAAAAAATTTATAAGCTCTGTATTTTGAGAAGAAGTCAATTAAATTCAAAGAATTCTATGATTGACTTTACCACCTTTCCCCTTTTTCCACTACCTATTAAGTGTGTGATGGAGCCAACTCAAACCTGCTTGAGAAAGCCAGTTTTTCAACTTTCAGTGTAAGCAAACAAAACAGGATTTGGTTTTTGTTTTGTTGCTTTTCTAGACTTTTAAAAAATAATAATGAAGTTGTTAATAATGCAGATTGAACTTTCAAGTGCGCTATGCATATATTTTCCCCAAAGAGCCACTTGTCAACATATTTACCAGCATACTTCTACTAACTATTCACCAGTATCTTCCTCCCTCATAGACACCCCTATTGAGAACCACTGGACTTTTAATTAGGTCAATGGATCAAAGATTTGGATTATAATTTAGGGAAAAGCAAATACAACTTATACCTGACCAAGAACCCCTCTACAAAATTCCTAAGGATTAATCAACCAGCTTTACTTTAAAAAAATCAAGTGATAAGAAACTCAGTACTTCTTAAGATTCCTCTCCTCCTCCTATTCTTTTCTCCAAGTTATACGTCATACTAGTTTTTTGTCAGAAATGTTGTACCTCGCACTCTTATTTAGATCACAGGTCATTAAAATTCCCAGATCTTTTCCCCAAAATCTGCTGTCTGGTCATGTCTCCTACTTAAGCAATTGATTTTTTAAGTCCAAATGTAAAATTCTAGATTTGTGTCTGTTAAATCTTCTAACCTATATTTATAGAGCTTTTGAAATCCTATTATCCACAAAGATAATGGAGGGGTGGAGATGAAAATTTCAATTCAATTCAACAAAAACTAAGCAACTACAATGTGTAAAAAAACATATTTTGTGCATGATGCAGGAGGAAATAATGATACAAGAAAACTAGTTCTCCTCTATGAACTTACATTCCATATATTCACAGAAAAATATTAGATAATTTATACCTTGTTTAAAGCATTATCAATAAGGGGGAGGAAATTTTACTGAGGAGGTAACAGTTGATTTGAATTTGGAAGCATGATAACAATTTTGAAATATGACCTTAATATCCCAATTCCTGTATTTACTCAATTCCTGTAACAACTCCTTTTATATTCCACCTCAGCTATCCTAAAAATATTCATGCCTTAATTTTTTCTTAAGTACTTTATTTCCATAATCAATAATTTTAAAGTTCTTTTATCCAAAAACAATCTACTATCATTGCAGCTTTCCCTATGCCTTATTCCTCCCAAATCTAATCTCTGTCCTCTGTCTAATCTCTAATAATCTGCACTCTTTCCATCCCATTGTATCTTTCCATGACATCACTACTGTTTAGGCTAAACTCTATTACCATCTCAGTCTTTACCCATTTATGAGCCCATTCAATTCTGCTCTACCTTTTTCTTTAGATTCTTTTGCTCCCATAGCCTAATGTCACTCATTCCCATCCTTAAAAAATGCTAGGGCCTATAATCTCTGCTATTCCTCCCTTCCTTAGAAAAATCTTCAAAAAGCCATCTATATTTGGTGCTTCCACTTTCTCTCTTCCAACTCTCTTCTTAATCCCCTTCCAATCTGGTTTCTAGCTCAACTAAATTGTTCTCTCCAAAGTCTCCAGCCATTTCCTATTTTCCAAATCTAAAAGCAAATATCTTCATCATCAGTGTGTTTGAAGCTATCATTTAACAGTGACTGCTTCCTGAATACTTTCCCTTCTGTGGATTATAGTGACAATACACCTTCCCCTCCTCCATCCCCACTATTCCATTTGTCTGCTCCTTTTTAGTCTTCTTTACTACTTCTTCATCCATGACATTCCTAACTGTTAAAGGAGAACTGAAAAGAAATGGAAAAGATAGGTCTCAATGTCCTAATCTGTAAAAGAAAGCCCATATACCCTAATAGAATATCAGATTCAGATGGGGCATAGATTTGTTATGGCCCATCATTTACCCTTAACTTTCATTTTATAAATAAGGGCACTAAGACTCAGATCTAATTAGGGAATTAGAGTCAGAGACCCATTGGAATTGATTTTTCCAAGTGTCACACAAATAATGTGTATTGATTCAAACCTGGATCCAGTGACTCCAGGTCAAAGTTTTTTCTAGGATCTCAAGACACTTCTATTAGGAAAGTAGTTATTACCTACGTTCTAATTTTCTTCCTCACTAATATGTTGAGAGGAATGATATGAGATGTGGTAAATATCCGAAAAGTAGAACCTCATAAGGTGATCTTTGTAATAAAAGTCATATGGCCCTCTCACTCAATTTGGATAGCCCATTGAAACAGTCAGTCAACAAACATTTATTTCAAGCTCACTGTGCTAAACACTGGAAATACAAATAGTAAACAAAAGGAAAGATAATCCTAAATCTCAAGAAAATTATAATTGTAAACTGAAACACATAAAAAGAAGTTGAAAGAGGATGGGGGAGAGATATCCCCAGGATCATAATGCAGAGGTCCAGAAATGAAAAGATGGTTGGTCTGGGTGTTCTTCTTTACAAGGGAAATTATCCAACTGGAGAGAGGGGCAGTAAAAGCGGAAAGAAGATAATTCAAAGGTGTGTATTCAGGGATGAAATTATCATCTAAAATATAGACATTTTTGCAACATGATGAAGAAATCTGAAGTGCAGACTAATGAGAAATGAAGATTATAAATAGCCTGGATGTTCTCCTTGAATAAAGGTAACCAATAAAGACAGTGGTATTAGCAAATTCATAACACAATCTCTCCATTATTTATTTTTATTTCTTTTATGAGAGGGGGAGAAGATAAGAAGTAAAGAGGCATAGCCAGTTTCCAAAAGCCAGATTTTATTTTGTTTTGTTAAAAGAAGTGAAAAAAATATGAATGGTTTCAAATTGTTTTCCTTATTTATGCTTCCTTTGTCACTGTAATTAATGTGCCAGGGAAACTTGTAGTTTTATCTTCACCAAGAACCAATGCATGATAAAGAACAGATGGAAACTGTGAGCTGTGATAATGGCACCCTCAAAACTCTAATTCAGGATTACATATCATCCATGAAAATGAGTTCTGCATGTTCTTAAGAAAGCATACATGCAAGAGACACCAATTACATGATCTTATTATTAAATAGAATGAATTGTTTATGTCAAGAGAACAAATATTGGTATCATTAGGAACTATGGGATAATTCCCATTCTTGCAACCACAAAGAGGGAAAAGGCAAGAAAAAAATTCCCTCTTTTAATTATTTTCTATTTATATCATATATATCTTATTTGTACATATTTGTTTGTTGTCTCTTTCATTATACTGTGTATTCCTTAAGGATGGGGACTTCCTTTTTACCTCTTTTTGTTTCCCTAGTACTTAGCACAATAACTAGCACATGGTAGTCACTTAATAAATATTGACTGACTGATAACAACAATAGGAAGGAAGTAAGTGCTATTATTATATCCCCATATGCAGTTACTCTTCCCATTAGAATCTTTTATTCTAATTCCCATTGTGAATCTTTAAGAGAATATTTCCCAATGTTTCATTGAGACTTCTTACATAGATTATTTCATTAAATGCCTTTGCTTTAAATTAATTGAGTCCTCTGGATGACTATTAAAAAATAAACACATAGTGGGAGCTCACAAAATATAGTTTCAAGTAGATACAGGGAAACCTTCTCTGGGGGACTCATCCTGTAAGTGATGAGGGTGTCTCAGGTGCTACACTTTAAATACAGAATAGATTCTTACAGACCGGATGATACTCAAAATCTCTTCCAGTTTGAAATCATATAACTAACTGCTAAAGGAGGAAAAAAATTGAAGAAAGGGTATAGAGAAAGGCAGGTGGTACCATGGATGCCCTCATTCCTTGGTAAAGGAGAAGAGAAAATATAACCATAGTTTTATAGATGTAGAACTGGAAGGTCCTCCAGACTAACATCCCTCTTTTTATAGATAAAAAAGTAAGTCCAAACAACTTAATAATTTGCCCAAGGTGCCTGTATGAGGATATAAACCCAGGTCATTTTATTCCAGTTCTAACACTCCTAATATGCCATTCTGTTTCTTCAATATATTCTGATCTTTGTGTGTGTGTTCAGCTATTTTTAATTACTAAACGATTGAGTTACTTCTATCACTTTCATTTGTCTGCTGATTCTCTGAGTCCCATGATAACCAATCCACCCACTATTTCACCAACTCAAAGACCCTCAGAACTCAGAACTCACTGAGTTTTACCATCACTCTTGTCTCAGGAAGTCTCTGTGTGGGTGCACAGAATTGTAAAGTTGTATCATTTCAAATAAATGGTACTAGCATGAGTAGTTTTGGTCAATTGTTTTTCCAAGAAAATAAAATGCCAATTTGTTGGCTTCCTGCAGGAAAGAAAGTCCATATAGCAATCAAAATGCTGCTCATTGGAGCTGGTATCATTCTCTCCTGGAAGGAAGACAATATCACAGCAAACTGAACTGCATTCATTTCTCTCTCTCAGATGGTATCAACCCAGACCTGGGGTGGTGAATCTTTCCAGGATGATTAGCTCATTGATTGGTATGCTATCATTTTACTAAGGGAACTAATTCAATTTGAACCTTGGGAGGGAGGAGGATAATAGTCTGCAAATTCCAAATCCAAAGTCTCCAATTCCAGTATATATGGAGCATCTGAGTAATTGCCAATTATCTCATGCCACTTTTCTGGGACAAAATTACACATGTTCCTTGCTAACAGTTCAACACTGGAAGCTGCTCTGAAAACTCCAGGAGGAAACTGGACATTTTACATGTGGAGAACTTGAGAAACATCCATCAGTAGTCATAGATAATTTGATCATGAGAAAGTTCTTTTGGGCTCTCTAAACTTTCATTTTGTCTTTTTGTTCTGATGATTATATTAATCTATCAGGAAGAAGACATGAGATTCAATTTTATAGCTCTTAGACTGTTAGAGCTTAATACTTGTTGAGTCCTTTTTTTTTATTAAGATTTCCAATTCCATTAGTTCCTTCTACTTCAATACTTCGGTCTTCCAGGAATTATCTCTGAACACCTGTTCTCATCAGCACCTAAACTGAGCCATCCCAGGGTCTGAGTATAAACTTAGGTAAATGATCCATAAGAATAATCTAAGTTTAAATGGGCTAATTTATAAATATAAAACCTCTTGAATAGAAAAGAGATCAGCAGAATGAGGACAGGCTAGCTTTCACCAAGCATAAAATGCTGGCCACAGTATCCCTTTATCCCACATCCTTTCCCACCTATTATTTCTTCAAATTTCTGATATCACAGAGGTTTGCTCATAGTCAAGTCACCTGGAAGGGTTTTAATTGCCAGACTGCAAACAAGACTTTGAGAGGCATTTAACTTCATTGCCCTTTTTTTCCTAGGGTTAGCTTTTTTGGGGGGGAAAGTCATGGATCCATTTTTCTTCAGAAGTCTAGCCACAATTTAAAAGAGGAGAATGGCGTCTTGTCTCAAATCTGTTGGAAGAGCATCAAGAGTCTTAATGTGGGAGATAAGAGAAGTCACCACTCTTAGATCCTTGTTTTTATCAGCTGCAAACTAGATCCTTCCAGCTGCACCATTTGAAGGGCATTGGAAGCACTGCCACAATAACACTGAAAGCTATTTCTTTACTGTGACCCCCATCCTGGCCAAACCCAGTGCCTCATTTGCAAGCCTGGTTCATTAATTGTCCAGCCTGTTTCAAGACGGGAGTGACAAATAGAGTCAGAAGGGAAATGCTATTGGTTTTGTCTTGCAGGCATTCAGCCAGGTGAGGACCAGAGAAATCATTCAGCCAGGAACAAGGAGAGACAAAGTACAGGGCTGACTCGGGCAGGGGGGGAATGGGAGGGAAGGGAGAGGAGAACAGCTCCAGCATTATTAGTCCTGGCTCCTATCCTGTAATTCAGCACCAGTACCAGCCTTAGTCCTAGTCCTGGTTCTGCTTTCTCCTTAGAATCTCAGTAGAAAAAATACTGGTTAATGATGGATTTTCCCAGATAATGAGGCACAACTCATAGTCCTATATATAGACAGAGTGAGGCTGATACAAATAGCTTACATTTATATAGTTTTGTGCTTTTCAAGGCCATTTACATATATGTTAATACTTGTTCCCTATAAGTTTTTTCCTAACCCCCTTACAATATCAACCCTACCTCTAAGCTAAAAGATGTTCTTTCCAAGATTATGATAATAATAATACCTAGTAACGTTTGTTCGATTTCTTTCATTTAAGTGATACTGCAAGTATAATGATTCCTGTTTTACAAAAGAGGAAAGAGATTCAAAGAGTTTAAATGATTTGTCTAAGGTTATACCTAGCTAGAAACTGAGCTAGCAAGATTGTTCTATTGGCATATCTGTTCCTAGCCTAATATTCTTTCCATTCTACCAAATTGCTTCTTCAAAGCTCAGTCAACTTTGTGTTACTGATGCATTGGACAACAATTGGGGTCATTAGAAGGCCATGGTTTAAATGAACCTATACTGAGACTACAGCCCAGTAATCTCTTCCTATTAATAAAGTGGTAGAGATCAATTTATTAGATTAATTAATTGGTAACTCTTAGAGATAAAACTGGTGGTTCAATGGATAGAACATTGGGTCTAGTGTTAGGAAAAACTGAGTTCAAATCCAGCTTCAGATACTTTTTACTTATGTGACCCTGGGAATCAGTTAACCTCTGATTTCCTGACAAAAATGAATCTACAAGAAATGGAAAACATTCAAGTATCTTTGAAAACCCCAAATGAAGATCAGCCACAACTGAAATAATTTAACAGCAACAAGACAGAGAAGTTTCCATGGAGAGTAACTACAAGCCTTTGTAGCGTGTGTATCTTATAAGGATATATCAATGATAAGCCTCCAGAGGTTTCTTCAAATCCTTCTTCAGCTGGCTTTGTCAGATCAGCTTGGTAATAGGGAAATATATTCATGTGAATAGTACCATTCAGATGATATGTCACCTTCATGAAGATATAACTTTGATTGCCCTTATCTAATATCCCAAGAACTCAATGTCTTTTTTTTTTTACTTTTTTTATTATTATAACTTTTATGCCTGGGTAATTTTTTACAACATTATCCCTTGCACTCACTTCTGTTCTGACTTTTCCCTTCCCTCCCTCCACCCCCTCCCCTAGATGGAAGGCAGTCTTATATATGTTAAATATGTTATAGTATATCCTAGATACAATATATGTGCGCAGAACCAAACAGTTCTCTTGTTGCACAGGAAAAATTGGATTCAGAAGATAAAAATAACCCGGGAAGAAAAACAAAAAATGCAAATAGATTACACTCATTTCCCAGTGTTCGTTCTCTGGGTGTAGCTGATTCTATCCATCATTAATCAATTGCAACTGAATTAGATCTTCTCTTTGTCGAAGAAATCCACTTCCATAAGAATATATTCTCATACAAAATATACATGTTATTGATGTATATAATGATCTCCTGGTTCTGCTCATTTCACTCAGCATCAGTTCATGTAAGTCTCTCCAAGCCTCTCTGTATTCATCCTGCTGGTCATTTCTTTCAGAACAATAATATTCCATAACATTCATATACCACAATTTACCCAACCATTCTCTAATTGATGGGCATCCATTCATTTTCCAGTTTCTAGCCACTACAAACAAAGCTGCCACAAACATTTTGGCACATACAGGTTCCTTTTCCTTCTTTAGTATCTCTTTGGGATATAAGCCCAGTAGTAGCACTGCTAGATCAAAGGGTATGCACAGTTTGATAACTTTTTGGGCATAATTCCAGATTGCTCTCCAGAATGGTTGGATTCATTCACAACTCCACCAACAATGTATCAGTGTCCCAGTTTTCCCGCATCCCCTCCAACATTCATCATTATTTTTTCCTGTCATCTTAGTCAATCTGACAAGTGTGTAGTAGTATCTCAGAGTTGTCTTTATTTGCATTTCTCTGATCAATAATGATTTGGAACACCCTTTCATATGGGTAGAAATAGTTTCAATTTCATCATCTGAAAATTGTCTGTTCATACCCCTTGACCAATATCAATTGGAGAATGGCATGATTTCTGATAAATTAGAGTCAATTCTCTATATACTTTGGAAATGAAGCCTTTATCAGAACCTTTAACTGTAAAAATGTTTTCCCAGTTTATTGCTTCCCTTCTAATCTTGTTTGCATTAGTTTTGTTTATATAAAGGCTTTTTAATTTGAAATAATCAAAACTTTCTATTTTGTAATCAATAATGATCTCTAGAAGAACTCACTGTCTTGATGAGAATGGGAATGTAGGACTGCTGGGCGCAATAAAATATTGAGCCATAGGAAAATTACACTATGAATCAGAAAACATGAGTTCTAGTCCCAGCTCTGTCACAATCTGGTTTTAAAATTCCAGTAAGTCTGTCCTTTTATGATATAAAAGGTAATGAGGTATAAGACTTTCTGGCATCTTTCTGTCTCTGGATGACCTGACACCTGATACATAACAAAGAGAAATATTGCCCCATTCTAGGTTCTGGATATTTCAACTAGCTATTAGCCCTAAAATTTTGTATTCTAGTTACAGGTTGTGATAGTCTTCATGAGTCTCTGTTTTGTTTTTGTTTTTATCATCTGTAAAAATGGGAATAATAATGCATGCCCTTAAACAAACTGTTGGACATTCTGCCATGAAATGTCAAGTGCTGTAAGAAATGGTGAATATTATGAATACAGAGAAGCATGGGAAAACTTATGTGAAATGATGTAAAGTGAGGTGAGCAGAGTTGGAGAATCAATATACATGATACTAAATCACAAACAATAAAAAATTAATATTAGAAAAGAAGCTTGGCCCCAAAGAAGAGTTATGAGAAGATATCTTCTCTCTCTTTTTTTAAAAAGAAGTGTTGAATACACTAATGTGGAACATTGCATATAATATCAAATTTCTTTAATGTATTGATAGGTTTGTGGAATTTTTTCCTCTATTTTTCTCATTTTTTAAAAAAGTTATGTGATCAAATATGATAGACTTTGATGCTTTTCAACAATGAGGTGATACAAGACAATTCTAAAGGACTTGTGTTAGAAAATGCCATCTGCATCCAGAGAGAACTGTGAAAACTGAATGTGAACCAAAGCATATTTTCACCTTTTTGTTGTTTGTTTGCTTGGGGTTTTTTTCACATTTTTTCCCTTTTTGATAAGATGGGGTTTTTTGCATAGCATGATTAACATGGAAATATGTTTTGAAGAATTTCACGTTTAGCATATATCAGATTGCTTGCTGCCTTGGGGAGAGAGAAAACTTGGAACACAAAGTTTGCAAAGGTAAATACTGAAAATTATCTTTGCATGTATTTGGAAAATAAAATACTATTAAAATTTTTTAAATTAAATTTTTAAAAAAATTTAATCATAAGGAATGACAGGGGAGAGAAAAATATGAGGAAAATGTAAATGATGTAATAACAAAATATGTCAATAAACATATAATAATGAAGATAATGATGATATGTTCAGTATTTATCTCAAAGCAATAAATCCAATAAGCAATTGATGAAAAAATTTTGGTCTTTTAGTGTTGAGTACCTACTGAAAGCCAATTACTTTCCTAAATGCTAAAATGAAAAGACAAAAAAAGAAAGTCTTTTACTTAAAGGAGCCCATAGTCTATCAAGGAAAAAAAACATTATATATATATATATATATATATATATATATATATATATATATATACATGTATATATATACATATAATATGTATATATTATATTATAATATATATTATATAAGTACTTATAAAATATGTACATTAAAATTGGAGAAAAGACATTATTAGTTGAGAAAACAGGAGATAACTTATGCAAAAGGTGACTCCATCTAAACTTTAAAGGAGAAAAAAGAATTCTAAGAGTTGAGGTGAGGAAAGAATATATTCCAAGCATGGGAGACACTCCAGCTCTTGGCTCTAGTTTCACCAGCTGTCTTCCATGGCTGGAATGTTTTCCCTTTTCATCTTTGGCTCTTGGGTTCCCTTACTTCCTTCTAGTTGTACCTAAAATCCCATCCATAAGAAGCTTTTCCTAATCATTCTTCATTCTAGCATCTTCTTTATAGTTTTTGTAGTTTCATCTGTGTGCAACTCTTTGTGACCCCCTTTGGACTTTTCTTTGCAAAGATACCAGAGTGGTTTACCATTTCCTTCTCCAGCTTATTTTACAGATGAGGAAACTGAGGCAAACAGGGTTTGTTCACGGTAACACAGTTAGCAAATGTCTGAGACTGGACTCAGATCTTTCTGACTCCAGGACTAGTGCTATAACCATGGCATCACCTGCCTATCCAAAGCACGTAGTTGCTTCTCTCTGTTAATATCCAATTTATCCTATAGGTAGCTTGTTTGTATACAGTTGTTTGCATATTGTGCCCCACAATGGGTTATGAGCTCCACAAGTGAAGGAACCTTCATTTGCCTTTCATTGTATGTAATTTATATAATTTATTATAATATAATTTATATAATGCCTAGAATATAGGAGGCACTAAAGAAATGTTTATTGACTGACAGCATTTGCAATGACACATAGAGATAAGAAATGGAATACTATATACAAAGAACAAATGAAGGCCAGTTTGACTCTAGTATAGAATAACTGAAGTTGAGTAATATATAATAATCCTGGAAAGAAATATTGAAACCACATTTTTAAGGATTTTGAACATCAGAATAATTTTACTTAACCCTAAAGGTAATGGGGAGCTTTATATTATATTGAGTCAATGAGCCAGATATTCAGACTTGTGTTGTTGGGTTTTTTTCTTGTTGTTGTTTTTTTTTATTTTCTTTTGTTGAGGCAATTGTAGAGGCAAATTGAGGTTAAGTGACTTGCCCAGGGTCATACAGCTAGGAAATGTTACGTGTCTGAGGCCAGATTTGAACTCAAGTCCTCCTGGCTTCAGAGCCAACATTCTATCCACTGTACCATCTAGCTGTCCCATATTTGTGTTTTTAGGAAAATCACTTTGCCAATATTGTACATAATTTCCTGTAAGCTTTCTTCCAACTCTAAATCTATGTTGCTATATTTGGAGAGCAGTGAGACTTGAGACAGAAAGACCATTTTGGGGTGCTATTAGAGCAGTCTAAGTGAGAGGTGATTAGAGCATGAACTAGAAAGGTAATGATGTGTTTGGATAGAAGGGAAGAGATTTGAGAGAAGTTGTGGAAGGTGGCAACTAAGTGGAGTCCAAGGTGATTTTGAGGTTTTGAACCTCAGTGACTAGAAGTATAGAGGTATTCTTAATATTATTAAGGAAGTTTGGGAGAATGGTGGTATTTAGTGGTAAAGATAATGAGTTCTATTTTGAATTTGAGCTGCCTATAGGACATTCAGTCCAAAATACCCAATAGGAAGAAGCCAAGATCACTGAGTACAGGCAACAAACCCAACTCAACTCCCTCAACATTCCTCTCCAAACAACTTCAAAATAATGCCTCAACACAATTTTTTTTAGTGGCAGATGCAATAAAAGATCTGAGCGGGACATGTTTACATTCTAAAACAACTTAGGAGATTGGCAAAAAAAAAAAAAAAAAAAAAAAAAAAGGGGGAAAAAAAAAAAAGAAAAAAAAAAGAAAGAAAATGAAAAAAAAAAAAAAAAAAAAAAAAAAAAAAGGTCTGTGATACAAAGGGTGGTATAAGTGGAAGCTAATGACTCTGTGAAATACCATGAAACAATAAAATAAAATCAAAATGGGAAAAAACCAAAACATGAACTATCTCCCTGGGAAAACAACTGGCCTGGAAAATAGATCAAGGAGAAAAAATTTCAGATTTTCTGAAATATCTGAAAGCCAATACCAGAAAAAGAGCCCAGATATCATCTTTCAAGAAATTATTAAGGAAAACCACCTTGATATCTTACATCCAATGTGTAAAATAGAAATTCAAAGAATTCACTAATCACCTCCTAAAAAGAAATCTCAAAATGAAAACCCCCTGGAATATTATAATTAAATTCCAGAACTCCCAGGTCAAGGAGAAAATATTACAAGCAACCAGAAAGAAACCATTCAGATATTGTGGAGCTATATTCAGGATCACACCAGATTTAACAGCTTCCATATTAAAAGAATAGATGGCTTGCAATATGATATTCAAGAAAGCAAAGGACTTAGCATCAAAATCAAGAAGAACCTATCCAGAAAAATTGGGTATAATCATTCAGAGGAAAAATAAATACTTAAAGAAATAAATGACTTTCAAGCATTTCTGATGAAAAAAACAAGAGCTTAATAGAAAATATGATATTCAAATACAAGACTCAAAAGAAGCATAAAAAGATATGCTTTTATGTAAAAAAAAACAAGAAAGAGTAATTATAAGAGACTCAATATAGTTAAATTATTTACAATCCTATATGGTAAGATTATGTATGTTAACAAATAAGAAATTAATCATTATTACAAGTTAGAAGATGTCTCCATAGACAGAAAGTATAGTATAAGTCAATTATGCTGGGAGGACCTCAAAAAAAAAAAATAAGAAGTGAGAAAAGAATAGAGAGAAAAGGGAAAGGAAGAGCTAGTATAAAGAAATTTTTCTCACATAAAAGAGGCACATAAAGCATAGCTTTTATAGTGGAAGAAAACACAGCAGGGAGTGGAAGGCAATGTTTGAGTCTCACTCTCATTGCAATTGGTTCAAAGAAGGAAGTATATCCATATATACATTCAATTATACATAAAAATCTATCTTAACCAATAAAGAAATAAGAGAGGAAAGGGATAAGAAATATACAGAGAAGTAATTAAAAATGAAGGGCAGATTAAGGAAGGCAGTGGTCAATAGCAAAACAAACATATAGGAAAGATGAGATAAAAAGAGAGAAAAACACAAATAGAAGAAAATAGGATGGAAAGAAATATATAATTATTAATCATAACCATGAATGTGAATGGGAAACAAAATGGAATAATAAATAATTAATTAAATGGAAGTAAATAGCGAATGAAACAGAAACCAAAATCTAACAGTACATTGTTTACAAGAGATATACTTGAAAAAGAAGACACACAAAGTATAAAAAAGAGGACTGAAGCAGAATATATTATTCTTTAAGCTGAAGCAAAAAAAAAAAAAGGCAGGGATAGCAATCATGATTTCAGGCAAAAGCAATTAAAAGAAATGATCAGAGAAATTATATTTGCTAAAAGTGCCATAGACAATGAAGTAAGGTTTTTTAAAATTTACTGCAAATTTCCCTCAAAAATACCTCATTCCTCAAATACAGAGAAAAAAAAGGGTCAAATTTCTAAAAAAAATAAATAAGTAAATAGAAATAAATTCTCCAATAGTCAAAGGATAAGAATAGATAGTTTTCAGAACAAATCTAGGCTATCTATAATCATATAAAAATAGTCTAAATCACTACTGATTAGAGAAATGCAAATTAAAACAATTCTGAGGAAGAATTTCATACATCAGAAATGACATGCTAGAGGGCATGAGGAAAAATAGATTGTGGCATATAATTTCGATGGAATACTATTCTACTTTCAGAAATTATGAGGAGAGTAAGGGTAAGTTCACCAAAGAAAGAAAGAAAAAAACATGGCAAGAGCTATATGAATTCATGTAACATGAAATTAGAAGAACCAAGAGATCATTGTGCACAGCAACATCAATGTTATAATTATAATCAACTATGAAAGCCTTGGCTACTTTGATCAGTACAATGACCCAAGACAATTCCAAAGTATTCATGATCAAAAAATGCTATCTACCTTCAGTGAAAGAACTGATAAACTCTCAGTACAAACTGAAGTATATTTTTCTTGCTTTCTTTATTCTGGCTTGAGTTTGTTTTGGGTTTTTTGCATGTGTGATATGGCTAAGGTAGAAATGTTTTACATGATTTCACATGTGTTATTGATCTCCTTTTGCTTGCTTTCTTTGTAGGTAGGGGAAGAATGAGAAGGAGAGAAAGAATTTAGAATTCAAAAAATAAATTTAAAAGACTGTTAATAAATAATATATTTTTTTTAAAATAGTCACCTGCTGATCTATGACTAGAGCTCATGAAATAGACTAGAACTGAGAGTTTTCTGCATTATCCCCAAATGCTTACCACATGACTTACCCAGAATAGTGCTTTAAAAAGACTTTTTAATTTGAACTGGATACTAATAATCAGTTTTGATGTTCTAAATCCAAAATTACATGTCATTTTCAGAACAATGTAGTACAACAGATATTTTATTAACTTTAGAGATAAAGAAATTAAAACCTAAAGTTTTCTCAAAAATATCATAGCCCTGGGATTTTAGGGAAAAAAACCTTCATCCCTCTGGGCCACAATTTTTTATCTACAAAATGAAGGGTTTAGTTGCCAATATGCACTAATAGAAATATTTTTTTTCTTTTCTTAGAGTTTTTTCCTACTAATCTTGCCTAAATCCAGACCTTCATCTCACTTCCTAGCCATGACAAGCATGGCAACACCCCTTCCAACTTCCCCCCTTTTTTTTTTCTTACTCCTTTAGAATGTTAGCTCTTTGAGGGCAAAGACTGTCTTGCTTATATTTGTATTCTCAGAAAGGTCTCTTCCAACTCCTGATCTATAATTCTCTGATCCTATAATCTCAGTTTTGCTACTTTCTACATGAGTGATCTTGGGCAAGTCATTTAATCTTTATGGACATCAATTTGTTTCTTCATACATAAAACAAGGGATTGGACTAGAATGATCTTTTACCAGCTCTGTTCCTATTAATGTATATGAAGAGTGAAGGGAAATATAACAGAGATTAGATACTCATCTCAGAGCAATAGAGACAAATTTTACACTCAAGTTAACCAAATCAAGTCCATGATTTGTCTAAAATCTGAAGGTTTTAGCTTATCTTCTTCAAAACAATCAGTTAATTCAATAAAAATTGGGTAGTCTTTTTTAAAATATTTATTAATAGTCTTTTAAATTTTTTTGAATTCTAAATTTTTCCAAAGAGTCATTTGACAAAACTACTCCTAGGCCTGTGTAGATCCAGGTTTACAGAACTCAACAAAAACAATGGGTAGAGCAAGAAGCTAGTTTATCTAAAAGGAAAAGAATAGTTTCAAATGATGCTTCCATGCTTATTACCCAAAGATGCCAGAGGATTTTCTGCTATGTGGGTATTCAATTACCCTACCTCATACCTTCTATGATTCATCCCATTTTAGCATGTTAAATTGTGTCAGTAACTTCCCAAGCTGGGATTGAGTGCAGCACAATCATGTGTGAATTAATAAATGTTATCGTCTGAAGAGGTATTTGAAAAAAACCTCACTCCCCCTCCCCCAACAGCTCTATCTATCTTCGATGGATCATAATTTGATCTCTTTAAAGTGCTCTAAGTAATAATTCTGCTTCAAAAAATTCATCTCTTTTATCTTCTTTGAAACTTTTTATGATTCTGGTGATGAAGTGTCATAATGTAACCATGGTCTGATTTTTTTTTTTAACTGCCGATATTAAAATGCTGTATGTGGCAAAATAATGTTTTGGTCATGTATACTTATTGTGTATCTAAGTTATATTTTAATATATTTTAACATCTACTGGTCATCCTGACATTTAGGGGAGGGGGTGGGGGGGTAAGAGGTGAAAAATTGGAACAAGAGGTTTGGCAATTGTTAATGCTGTAAAGTTACCTATGTATATATCCTGTAAATAAAAGGCTATTAAATAAAACAAAACAAAACAAAAAAATGCTGTATGTGAAGCAACTTGCTAGTGAAAATGAACAAGTTTTCCCATTGGAAGAATTTTCAACATGTTATTAGCTGACTAAAATATTGTGCCTCCCCTTGTACTGACATTGTTCCCCTGTTTCTTTTCATAAAAGGCTGCATTATTCTGGACACTCCCAGAAAACTCTCCAACCTTATCCAGAAAACTCATCTTCGTCATCATCCACATCTTCAATCCTAAAATTTACACTTTGAAAGGATCCTTCACTCTCATTATTGGATGATTCCTTTCAGGTTCTGCATTTAAAAAGGGTACCCAAGCCATTTTTATCTTCCCCGAAGCTAAACTCTTTCCGTAGATTATCTACTTCTATGCTTACCCTGCTACCACTTCCCCGATTTTCAGGCTTCCTTTTATTTTCCTCATTCAAATGTAAGCTCCTAGAAGGCAATAACTATCTTTTACCTTGAATTCAAATATCGACAACTTAGCACTATGCCTAGCACACAAAAGTGATTAATAAATCTTCAGTGACTGATTCTTCCTGGAAGACAGTATGTGGAAAAGCTTAGTAGATGGAGGTGTTTGGGTTAATATGGTAGAAATAGTGTTTTATAATACAGCACTGGACTTAAAGTCAGGGAGACCAGTTGAAATAACAACTCTTGACGTTTTCTGTCTTTGTAACTTAAATTTTCTCTTCTGTAAAATAAAGATAATAATGATTGCAGTATCTAACACCAAGGGTTGAAGCACAATTGAGAGAAACATCATCATTATTATTACGCTAGTGGAGAATATTCCAAATTGCCAATAAAAATGAAAAATGCAAGTCAAAAGAATCCTGAGGTTTTCTTTCCATCCAATAAATTGGCAAACATGAAAAAAGAGATCAATCAGTATTGTATAATAGAAAGACAAACACAATAATTCATTGTTGATGGAACTAAGAAATGGCATAACTCTGGAAAGCAATAATAATAATAAAGCAATATATAAATAAATAAATAAAATAAAAATAAAGCAAAATAAAGCAATAATAAAAATAAAGTGACTAAAATATATATATACCTTTTGACTCAAACGTTTCACTGATAAGCATATAATCCAAGAAGATCATTTACAAAAATAAAGACTCCATATAAGCCAAAATATTTATGGTGATACTTTCTGTGGCAAAATAAAAAGAACTAGAAACAACAAAAATGCCCATTGTTTGAGAAATATCTAAGCAAATAGCTCATGAATGTAATGAAATAATAAGATGAAAACAAAGAAACATAGGAAGGCATGAACTGAAGCAAATAGAGTAAGCAGGGTCAGGCAAACAATATATTGTATATGATAACTACAAAAATATCAATGGAAGGAACAACCATAGAAAACTGAATATTGCAAAACTGCAAAAGACAAAATAAAAAAGATATATGAAAAGTCTTTCCTCCATTCTTATAGAAGTCAAAGTTCATAGTGTGGAGCATTGAATAAATTAACAGAGTTTAATCAATTGTTTGGTATTGTTCTTTTTTTCATTTTTCCTATTTTCCTTTTTTAAAAAAATTCTCCATCATAAGCATTACTGGTTTGGAAGGGGAGGAGAAAAAGAATGCAAAGAGAAATCTAGATTATATAAAAACAAAGGATATTAATAAAATTTGCTTTTAACATATTACTCTAGAGAGGACAATGATTGGGGCTGAGTGACTAAGTATTTAGCTGAAAACTTCAGCAACTATTCCTTCAATGTCTTCTATAAGTTCCTTCTCCTCTGTGTTATAATTGCAAGTGAATTGTAGGTGGTAAGAGCAGGAAGATTGGAGGGAAAAGATATTCATTTTATTCCCCCAAATTGTGGTACATCTAATTATTTCCCTTAAGCTGAATAATTTAGTTCAGTTAAGTGTCTAGCCCTGGAAGCACTGAATTTTGTTCCTCCCTCAATTTCATTTTGGCTGTAGAAACTAGCAGAAGCAGCATTTGTAATTATTCGTAGAACTAACCATCTGCAAAGGCAGTATAGACTGCCAGTCACCTGCATGGAGCCACCTGAGGGCTGCCAGGAAGACTGCCTATTCAACAAATATCTAGAAGCATATTATTTGAAAAGTACATTGGAATACTATCTGTGCCATAAAAGATTAATGGAAGGGACAATTTCAAAAACAAATCTGGGAACACTTAATCATTTTATACAAAATGGAGTAAGCAGAACCATGAGAACAACAACATTATTAAAACAAACAACTTTGAAAGACTTAAGAACTCTGATCAGTATAGTGACCAACCAAAATTCCAAAAGATCAATAATGAAACTTGAAACTTTTCATTTCAATAATATATTATTGAAATATATTTATTGAAATATATATATTATTGAAATAATGAAACTTGACAGAAAAGGAAATGAACTCAGGATACATACAGATATGGTTGATTCGTTGTCAATAGTGGTGGGTGGTGCTTGTCACTTGTTACTCTTATTGTGGGACATAGCCAAAGAATCTTGCCTGACTATGCATATTTGTTTCAAACGTTTAGTTTTTGTTTTTTTTTTGTTTTTTCCTTTTCTTTTCTGATAGAAGACAGGAAAGGAAAACTTAGGATGAAGAAAAACTAATTTTTTCCTTATTGAAAAAATTAATTGCTTGTTTCCTTAAAAATATGTTGGAGGCTTGTTTTCAATTTACCTGGCTAAAATTCCTTTTTGGTCATATCTTTTTGCCTCTTTAATCCTATTTATTTGAGTACAATTGTTTCTCTTCCCCTTTCCTCAATAATTCTTAGCTTCTTGAAAGTGTTGTGTGTTGCACTAATCAAAGCCATATATCTATAGTCATATTTTTGAAATATTCTAATCACTATTGGCTACAAAAATTAAACAACTCTGAGGTACTATCTGACACCTATCAGACTGGCTCATGTGACAGAAAAGGAAAATTAAAAATATTGTTAGAGGAGATGTAGAAGAAGTGGGGCACTAATGTATTATTGGTGGAGTTGTGAATTAATTCAGTCATTCTGGAGAACAATTTGGTAAGAAGAGTCAAATGTTAAGTAACGCCCAGGCAGCAGTGTCCAATCTTTATGAGACAGAGATAGATAGATAGATAGGAAGGGAGGGAGAGAGAGAGGTAGATCAAAAGAAGCTCCTTGAGGGCAGAGGCTGTCTTTCAAAAAGAAAAAGGGAAACAGAACACAGTAAAAAGAGGAGAGGGGTAGCTAGATAGCACAGCTCATAAAGCATCAACCCTGAAGTCAAGAGGACCTGACTTAACATTTAAAACTAGCTGTGTAACCCTAGGCAACTCACTTAACCCCAATTGCCTCACCAAAAGAAAGAGGGGAAAGGTAAAAGGCAAAAACGAATTTGGAAAGTCAGTGGTATGAGAGTTCCAAGCAGACAGGCAAAGGTAGCTTACAGACTGTTGTACAAGTCCTGCAATTTACCCCAATTGTTGCTTAAGCAAAGATAACAATAGTGCTTGCACTCAGACACAGGGGTTTCTTTTGTCTCTCTTGTTCTCACTATTGAAAAGTTGTTGATGGTTACTCCTTTCACTAATTTGGAAGGGTGTGATAAAGAAGCAAGGACTCCCCATCCCAGTCCCCTTGCCTCTACACAACATTTAGGCTATCTCTCTTTCTCTGAGGCATTTGATGACCATACCACAGTCATCCTCCATGGTTATTTCCCCTTCTCTTGCCATCAAAAAAAAAGGGAATCTGATCACTGTCAATTATAATCTGCTCTTGTCAGTCCAAGTACAAATAAACTCCTTGAGGATCAAAGAGAGAAATCCTATAGGAATTTCCAACCTGAGCATCAGGTGTTCATCTCCATCAAGTACATCTCCTTGTTATGTGATAGGGTGCTATTTTATTTTGTTTTATAACACAAAGATGAATTTTCTCTAATTTAAAATAATAATAGCTAGTATCTATATGGCACTTTAAGGTGCACAAAACAGTTTATTTATGCTGTCTCATTTTGAGTAAAGTAGGAACTATTATTATACCCATTCTATTGATTTAAAAAAAAAACTGAATTTGACAGGTTGATTTGCCTAGGTTTAATGACTTGTAAATGCCTGAGATTAAATTTGAATTTAGCTTTTCCTGATCCTCAAGTCCAAAACTCTATCCACTATGCCACTTCTGTCTTGGGCATGTCAGGATTATCTAGAGAATACATAAAAGAATTTGGGAGATTGGAATCTTGAAAGAGGAAAGCATCAGAAATTAAATTTGAAATTGATTTAATCATCCCAAGTCTAGGAAACAAAAGAATTAAGAGGTTAGTGGTTCTTTCTAGCAAGCTGCCTTTTCTTTCCTTTAAAGTCTATAAACAGCTCTCAAGTAAGACATTGTCTTCTTTATTCAACCATCTCAGCTTAACTTGGTGACAGAGTTTCTGTCATGACAAGGGGTAAGAGGCAGGACCAATTTACTATTTTGAGTATTCTGCAGTGAAAAGAGCACTAAATTGGGAATCTAGAAGAGCTGGGTTTGAGTCTAGCTCATCAAATCATTCCTTGGTATGATCTTTAGCAAAGTCTTCCTTTTATACAATAGAGTTAGAGAACAATGTCCCTGGAAACTTTATCATGGTTGTTTACTGTTCAATCATTTAATCATGTCAGACTCTTCTTGTCTCCAGGACCAGAGCACGACAGGTCCATCTATATTTTATTATCTTCCAAACTCATATACATTGCTTCTATAACACTATCTCTCTATCTCATCTTCTACCATGGTCTTTTTCTTTTGCTTTCAATTTTTTCCAACTTTAAAGTCTTTTCAAGTGGGTCCTTTCATCTCAATATATGACCAAAGGATTTAAACATCAGCTTCAATATTTGTCCTTCCAATGAATTAATTAATTTCTTTCAACTATTATTTGATTTCCTTGCTTTCCAAGGAATTCTTAAAAGTCTTCTCCAGCACCACAATTCAAAAAATCAGCTTTCTTCATAGTCCAATTTTCACAGCTGCACATCACTGCTGGTAAAACCACAGTTTTGATTATGTGGACCTTTGGCCTGCTTTTTAATTAGCTGTCCAGATTTGTCATAGCTTTCCTTCTAAGGAACAAGTGTCTTTTAAATTAATGTCTGCTGTCACCATCTACAGTGATTTTTGAGCCCAAGAATATGAAATCTAATACTGTACCATTTCTTTTCCCTCTATTTTTCCAGGAAGTAAGTAGAACAGTTGCCATGATCTTAAGTTATTGGAGTTTGTTTAATTTTATTTTATTTTGTTTTAGGGGAGGAGGCTTATATTTCCTTCTTTCACCACAATCATTTAGAGCCTTCTTAATTCTTCTTCATTTTTTGCCTTCATAACTTGTCTGCATAACTGAGATTGTTGAAATTTCTCCTGGCAATCTTAATTCTGGCTTTTGATTCATTCAGTTTGGCATTTCACATGATGTAATCTGCACAAAAGTTAAATAATTAGGGTGACAATATTTAGCCCTTGTTGACCTCCTCTCCCAATCTTAAACCAACCAATTGTGCCATTTATGGTTCTAACTTTTGCTTTTTGACCTGCATATAGTTTACTCAGGACACAGGCAAGGTGATCTGCTACTCCCATCTCTTTAAGAATTTGCCACATTTTGTTGTGATCCACACAGTCAAAGGTTTTAATGTAGTCAATGAAACAGAAGCAGAATTTTTTCTGGAGCTCCCTTGCTTTCTCCAAAATTCAGCAAATGTTGGCAATTTGATCATATTAAATCACATTGTCCTACAATGGTGCAAACTTCCTCTATATCTTATGATCCCATTCATGTCAGAGAATCATAGATTTAGAACTAGGAGGGATATCAGAAGCCATCAAGTTCAATAGTCTCATTTTACAAATGAGGAAACTGAAGCTCACAGAGATTATATGATTTGCCCACACAACTAATAAGAATTTAAGGTAAGATTTGGATACATATCTGCCTGACTTTGCCCTCTCCATTATGTCACCTAGTTTCTTATTTTTTTTTTAGTTCAGCCATCTTTTTTAATCTGCTGTAACCCAACTCTTCCCTGCTCTTTTGATTTATTTTTCAGCAATTGGTCATATTGATTTGCAGTCCATTTTCCAATATTCTATATAGCAATTTTTATCAATGAGAGGAAACAGTTCTTTTTAGTGTAATCAGGGGAATCCCCCAACCTCATCCTTACCAGAAGGGGCCAGACCACACAGGCTTAACTCTATAATTTGTATCCTACAGCAACTGATAAGGGGCTCTTTTAATTACCCTCAATAAAGCTGCAAAAGAACTAACAATATTTTTAGAAAAAAATACAAAAATATTTTAAAGGGGATTAATATCTTTATTTTTATCAAGAGGATCAAAAAGTTCATATTCTCGCAGGTGTGAGGTATAACATATTTAGTTATTTGTACCTTATGATAGGGTGAGAAGGAGAAAGGAAATTCCCTTGAGATTACCCCCTCCAAAGAAAATCTCTGTGGTATTAAGTGCTTCAGTGATATTTTTTACAAAACAGCACCTGAGTCCCCTTCAATCCATCAAATGTTTACCTTATTTTGTATTTTGTTGTTCAGTTGTTTCTAATTCTTCATGACTGCATTTAGATTTTTCTTGGCAAAGATACTACAGTGGTTCACCATTTCTTTTTCCAGTTCATTTTTTAGATGAGAAAACTGAGACAAATGAGTTAAGTAACTGACCCAGGATCACATAGCTAGTAAGCATCTGAGGCCAGATTTGAACTTAGAAAGATGGGCCTTCCTGACTCTAGACCACCTAGCTTTTCCACCTTAAGCATTACCATTCTTCAACATCAAGGAAATTGCTCATAAATGTCTGCTTACTAATCCTTAATAAAGACTTAAATGAAGAAGCAAGCAATGTGATATAGTAGAAGAAAACCCTGAATTCAGCATCAGAAGACAAAGTTAGAATCTTATCTTTGACACTTATTAATAATAAGCAAGTTATTTGTTTTTTCAGGACCTCGGTTTCCTCACATGTAAAATGAGGAGACTAGAATTAAATTACCTTTAAGATCCTTTCCAGATTCAGCATTTTATGATCCTGTAATAATTATTGAATTCACTGACAATTAACTATGCCAGACATAGTATAAATCCCAGTCCAAGAACTCAAAAGTATCTTCATGGAGAGAAATGACTGATACATATGAAGCAATCTAAGAAAAAGAACAGTATTGTATGTAGCAGTATTCATTGTGTAACGATCTAATTGTATCATACAGATAATTACATAGTATGATAGAATATAATAACAATGTCCAAAACTGTCTTTAATGTCTGAAGGTATCATATAATCATCCAAAGTGACCCTCAAAAGTCACACTTCCCTTGGCCAGCTGCCATATCTAGCTAGATAGACTCTTCTGGCTGGGTTCCATGACCAGATACTCTATGCACTGAGACCAGGTGGAAAATTAATTTATATATTAGTTCCTAAGTCATCACCATAGAAAGAAGGATGTGCTGGCATGTGGGGCCAGCTCCCATGTGTCAGCAAGGTGAGGAAACAGATGCTGAAGAGGAGATAAATGGAGCACAGAAAGCATGATCATAATAATGCTGCTGTTTTCCCTGTTAATGGGATAATTTGTAGTTAATATCAGATTCCATCATGTCCTCCCTAACAAGCATCTAGGGACCAGGAGGCTGCTTCTTTGCTTCAGTCCTTCCTAGCAGAATAACCACAGATCTGATAATTTCAAAGTCCTACATGACATGAGATGGCATTAAAAGCTGAACACAGAGACTTCATTCAAGTATTGATGAATTACTAATTATTCAACACTATGCTAGGGAATGAAAAAGACAAACTGAAATATAAAACACAGGATACCTTCACGGAGCTTACATTCTAGTTGGGAATACAAGACCTATACATGGAAGGTTAAATAATAGCTCAACAACTAGATAATTCAGGAAACAATAGTAGAAATTTTATGAGAATACATAATATAAACAATAACAGTAAATACTATAAGAGTCAAGAAAGAGATAAATCAATATAGACAAAGAAAATAAGGAAAGGTTTTTATGAAGATGGTAGAAATAGTTTTTTGGAGAAAGTAGAAATTGAGCCAGGTCTTAGATAGATAGTTGAAGACCCCATTCTTAGAGCAGACCAGTTTCTTTAATTCACCAAAATGATAAATTAGGCTATTCTCATATAGATTTCCTTCTTGGAGGCATCAGATAGTCTTAGCATGAAGTATAAAAGAATTTTCCTAAGTTCAAATTAACTAGTTCTCACCACTAGGGACCTGCCAATGCACCACATCATGGTAGCACTGATATAGCACTGACCTTTAAATTAGAAAGATTTGGGTACAAATCTCATCTCACCTCTGATACTCACTAGCTATGTGACTCTGGGCAAGTCTCTTAACTTCTTAATATCTCTATTCTGTAATTTCCTTATTGGTAAAAAGGAGCATGGAGGGGTGAGGCAAAAGTGGTAGAATGAGTGATCTCTAAGGTTTCTTCCAGTCTTAAATCTATGCTCCTAATATATGGTTAATTCTCCACTGTGTCCTGACCTCTAAGAATCAGTTTATTCCATAAATTAAAAATAAGGTTGTGATTTTTAAGGTGACTTTGAAAATGAAAAGAAAGAAAAACTGTGCATCATCCTTTCTACTGACTAACGCAGGAATATTTTTTGTGTCCTAGACCCCTTTGGAGGTCTGATAAAAACTATGGATTACTTCTCAGAATAATGTTTACAAATACATAAAATAAATGACATAAGATTACAAAGGAAAGCAATTATCTGAAATAGTTATCAAAATATTTTAAAGTGAAAAAATTTCATAAATCTCAGGAGAAAAAAGAAAGGGGGAAAAAAAAAAAACAGTGTCTGAACACTTAGCTCCAATGAGTCACCTTTTCTTCCTCTGCAACTAGTCATTCTCTGAGCCCAACAGTACATTAATGCAGCAATGTAGCATTGTATATATTTTTCAAGTATCTGTTCCACATGTTTTTTGCTTAGTTGATTATCCTAGCTACCTTGAAGTATGCAAGGCAAATACCATAGCATTGACATCCTAGACAAAGGACCAAGATTTGAAGAGAAACAAATATCTATACCTGCCTATTTTACTAAATCTGCTACATTTCCTGAGTCTCCTGAAGTTTCCAAAATATGAGTCTCTACACCTAAGGAACCCAGTGAAAGTTCTTGGATCAGGAATGCAATAATACAGAAGGAATCATCATGGACTCCTGATTAGTGGGATGTCTCTGCATATCAGAAGGAAGCCACAAAGATGATCAGCCACCTTTCTTTGTTGCTTTAGCTCTTCTCCCCACTTCCTTTCACTCCCACTAACCACTCATGGTTGAATCTTAACATTCCAGTGACCCCTGCAGGTGAAATTTTAAAAAGACAAAACAATCTGTTCCAAGAACCAAAAAAATATTCATAAAGGGGAGGTTGATTCTTAATTATTTTCCACAGCTTACTGTGACTGGATGAACAGATGATTAATTCCTTTGATAATAGTTGTAATCACGACTTTAAACTTGATTAGCTCATTAGGCATGAGTAGATAGGTGAGCCCCATTGCTTTCATGAAACTCTTGTCTGCACAGCTGAGCAAGGGATGCTGGCCAATAACAGAACAACTTGAGGGAGCCTGGGAAATGGAGCTGATTTAGTTCAACGAGCAGGAGATTCCATAGGAGAGCAATTCCCAGTATTCCCCCTTTGCCATCCCTCCTCCAAGAGTGTTTGGGTTGAACAATTTGTGGTTTATGAGTGCACCTCACTTTATGCAACAAGCTCATTTGGAAGTGTTATAAGTAGATTGCTTTAATCAATGAGACACAAAAATTCCCACTCACAAAAGGGAAGACAGGTGCTATATTGAGTGCTAGAGACTGAACAATCACAGGATGAACAGGGTTTTGTCTGTCAGAGACAGAGACAAGAATATCTCTCCTGCTATTAACGATAACCATTCCAATACTTTGCCATCCTTAACTAAGCTATTCTTCTATGTGTAACAACTGTCCTGGAACATCCCCTCTGGTTCCAATTGCTCGGATGCTGCTCTCCTAGTACTTGCATTCTTCCCACCATTCTTAACAGGAGTCCAGACTGGACTCATTGGGAAATCAGCCACCCTCTTTCCTATTGTGACTACATCCATTGTCAAATTGGTCTTTGTTCCATTATCACCATCCACTCACTGTCTTAAATATCTTCCTTACAAAAGAATTCCCAGTTGCCATTCTCTTGACCATTAATCATGTTGGGAGGGGGGAAAGGGAAGAAAGAAAAGTAAGGAAAGTGAAAAAAAATTTACTTCAATTCAAACTCAGAATTCGTTAGTTCTCTCTCTGGAGGTGGATAGCATTTTTCATCATGAATCCTCTGGAACTGTTTTGGATCACTGTATTGATCAGAGTGCCTAAGTCTTTCACAGTTGATAGTCATTGTAACATTGTTGTTATTATGTACAATTACTTTCAGGTTCTGCTTACTTAATTCTGCCTCATTTGATATATGCCTTCCCAGCTTTTTCTGAAACCAATTTATTTATCATTTTTATAGCATATTTCCAACACAATCATATACCACAATTTTTTCAGTTGTTCCCCAAATGATGGAATTTCTGAATTTCCAATTCTTTGCCCCCACAAAAAGAGCTGCTATAAATGTTTTTGTACATATAGGGATTTCTTTTTCTTTGATCTTTTTTTTGTGATACAGACCTAGTAGAGGCATTGCTGAGTCAAAGCATTTGTGCAACTCTATCAACAGTACATTACTGTTCCTATTTTTGCACATCCCCTCTAGCATATACCATTTTCCTTTTCCGTCATGCTAATCAATCTGAAAGGTGGGAGATAGTACCCCAGAGTTATATTAATTTGTAATTCTTCAATCAGTAGTGATTTATTTTTATATGATTCTACATAGCTTCATTTTTTGTGATTTTTATAATTCTGCATTTTTAAATGTTTTTATACGATTTTTAATATAATTCCACATAGCTTCAATTTCTTTTTTTTAATAATTCTACATAGCTTTAATTTCTTCTTAAAATTGTCTTCATATCCACTGACCATTTATCATTTGGACAATGGCTCTTATTTTTATAAATTTCATTCAGTTTCTTATATATTTTAGAAATGAGACTTTTATCAGAGAAACACACGTAAAAAATTTCCCTCATTTCTTGTTTTTCTTCTATTTCTGACTGCATTGGGTTTGTTTATGCTTCTTCACTACCCTCACATTATGTAGCTCACTTTAAAACCCTCTAAAGAAAAGAAGTTGAGATATGGGGGTTCACTATTTAGTATATGCATAGAATTTTAGCTCAACATCCAATTAAATAATTTTTATTACCAAAGAGGGAATCATTAATTTATCATGATCCATAAATATTAGTCAGATGACAGTGATGAATTCTATGAAGTAGAGGGAAGATTTTCTTCATGCAAGCCTGTACCAAACTTCCATTTACTTACCTGGCATACTAGCTGAACATAAGAAAACTTCTTTTTGACAACAGTTTTTGTCAAAACTTCTGTTGACAACAGAAAGACAACATCCCCCTTTCTCGGGGATAGATAAGGAAGCAGTTAGAGAAAAGAAGAGAAAGTAGGGAAATCTGGCCCTTAGAATGTGGCACCTGAGGAGAGAAATCTTCTCTATCCCAATACATGGATAGTGATAGCATTATATAAGGAATCAAAATTTCTAAAGGACAGGAACAGCTGTTCTAAAGAACAGCTTCACTATAGGAGTATTTATATTACCTACATTAATCACATAGAACTCGGGTCTTAAGGCAAGTTTATAGGTGTTCTCTAAAGTTTGGCTGTAAAATTTTCACTTCCTTTCAGAGAATAATTCTGAAGAATCATTCTGTCAATGAACAATAAGCATTTACTAGGTGCCCACTATGTGTCAGGGGATATAATACAATGAAAGAAATAACCTCTATTCTTAAGGACCTTATATTCAATTAGAAGAGATAAGTACATATATAAACATATACAGAATAAATATAAAGAAAATATTGTGGTTAATTTCAAGACAATTAGGAAGGGATCACACTACTAATTAATGTTAAACATAAACAATTTTTTAAAATAAATCCCTCACTAACTTAACTCTAATACTAAAATACTAAACTACTATACTAAAATACTACTTCAGAAAGCCTCCCTTGGTCTCCCCAGCTACTAAAGCCTCACAGGTCCTTGTCTAATTACTCTATATTTATTTTATCCCCACCACCATCATCAATGTAATCTCCTTGGGAGCAGGGATAGTTTTTGCCTTTATTTGTATTCTCAGATTTCTTAGCATGATTCCTCCTACATAATAAGTGCTTAATAAATTCTTCGTGACTATTTGCCTGCCTACCTGCTTACCTGCCTGACTGGCTGATTGACTGGAACAAAAATCATAAGCCAAATGCTATTTTCTCTTATATCTTTCTGGCAGATATAGGGAACCCAGGGCCAATGAGCCTATCAGAAATTCCCTAAAATGAATTTATTCAAGGAGTAAGAAATTAGACAAAAAACTTTTAAAATCCCTCCTAACTCCAGGGCAAAGCCTAGCACCAAAGGTAGCCACTTATAGCACCTTGGATACGTGATTTAGAATCTCTGTAGCTCAGTTTCCTCATCTGTCAAATGAAGTGACTTGGATTCAATGACTTCTGTGGCCCCTTCCCAATTTAAATCTAGGATTCTCTTATGCTAATCTCTCATAGTAAAATTTCACCAATCATACCAAGACAAAGGGGAAAATATTTGGGGAAGGGGAATGAAGTCTGTCCTCAGATGGTCTCTCAGGGCCATCAGGTGACAAACAAATAGGTGATCCACTCTTTACCTAGATGAGGCGATTCAAGGTACTGGACTGAACCTGAAATTATAGTTGGAGGAATTGAATTGAAATCCCAGATCTGCAATTAACAATTAATAACTTTGAGAAAGTTAGTGAACTTTTCTAGTTTTCTTGTCTATGAAATGGGCCAAATCAGACAGAATGACTTCCCTGCCCTTCTATCAGCACTAAATGCATAATCCTTTGATCACTTTCCCACTCTAAATTTATGACACTTTGATAAGTAGACCTATTTACAAGATCCCATGGTAATGCTTAAGATTTATCCCCAACAACATGAATACAAATTCCAAAACATCCTGGTAAAATGTTTTCAACAAATAAAATAACTACATTTAAATGATAAGAACAAGCAGCTAGATGGCTCAGTAGTTAAAGTACTGATATAGAATCAAGAAGACCTGAATTCACATCCAGCATCAGATATTTCCTAGCTCTGTGATCTTAAGCAAGTCCTTTCATCTCTTAATCCAATGGAGAAGGAAATGGCAAATCACTGGTATCTTTGTCATGAAAGCCCCAAGGACAATATGGTTCACAGCATCATAAAGAGTTTGCCATATGCTTCACAGGGTCATGAAGAAACTGACACAATTTAATAACAATACTAATGATAAAAAGCTCCTTTCCGAAGCTGCACATGCTTCAGGTAAGCCCTTGCAAGTGACCTGGTATTATGATGCACTAGGGTTAGAATGACCTAAGTTCCCCTGAAGCCCAGTAAAAGTGAACTAGCAACTCTAGCCTCTGGCAGTTGGACAGCTCTGCATGGGTCCAGTTTTCTCTTGGTAAACTTTGGTCTACTCCAAGAAAGGAAAAATCTCAGGAGATTTCAGAAGGAAAGATGACAGAATGAGCCAAGAAGGCAGCTTCTCCATCAGGGTCATAATCAGAGATAATTCAGAGAGAGAAAGAGAGGATAGAACCATTATAATTCCTCTCCAGAATTCTCGCTTATTCACTTGATTTTTATAGGGCCTTTGTGATAAATGACTTACAGAAGCTGTTTCTGGTCAGAAAAGACAGAATATTTATCACCCCAGAGAAGAGAGGAGACACTTTTCTATAACTTCCCTTCCTCCTTTTCTTCTCTATTTAAGTATTTTCCCAGCCCACTTAGCCTTTGCCAGAGTATCTCTGCTGCCAAATTTTCTGTTAATCTGTTCTTTGGTCAATTTAATTTAGTGGGTTTTTTTTTTCTTTTTTTCTTCCTTGTTCACTCTGGTAAGGCTTTGAGAATAGTAAATCTGGTCTTTTTATAATACTACATGAATCTCTAAGATTCTGTTTTCTCTCCTTGGGATAATAAAATCTGAAATGGTATATTAATGAATCAATCCTGCCATCTAAGAACTGCTGGTCTCAGAAGAGATTGTCTCTGTGATACTGTCTGAGGGGGCACTAGCACACTGTTATCCAGTCCTAAATATATTTCCTCCCACTGCTATTCATGGTACCCAAAATTCAACCACTAAAGATGCAATTTTGGGTGTCTTGAAGACTTTTCAGTTTTCAAATTTTTCCTGTTAAAAATTAAATACTCTGGAAAAGGCAGCAACTTAGGCAAATTATTATCTAACAATAAATGGGACTGATTGACCACCAACTGAAAGCAAGGTTTTAAAGGACAGGACAGGAGATGAAAACTTAGGAGTGAGATTCAAGATATTATAAGATTTAAAGTTAGGAAGGACCTCTGAGATAATCTAATTAAGCGTCTCATCTTACAGATGATAAAACTGAGGCCCTCCAGAATTAGATTTGCCCTAGATCCAATGGTCATAGTAACTAGAAAAGCTGGGATTCAAACTTCAGTCCCTGTATAACAAATTCTTGTACTCAATCATTAAGACTGAGCAGAGAGAAAGAAAAGAAAGCAGGAGAGAAGCACAAAAGGCAAACATAGTTTTTATCACAATTTTACTTGTCTGACAGATGCATTCTGGCCCCATAATTTACTTCATTGTCCCAGTTTCAAACCATTATCACACCATAAAGAGGAAGTTTGCATCCAGATATGTATGTGTCTGAGATAAACACTATTTGATTCACTTCCATAGGTGCTATCTGAGATCCCTGAAATCTGTCCAGATATCTTTGTGGATCACAACTTAAGAATTCCTGGTGTAGAGCATATGAAGGAGAATCATGAATAGTCAGTTTGAAAAAAAATTGGAGATGGATTATCAGATTATGAAGAACCTTAAATAACAAACAGTGAATTTATAGTGTCCGAAGATCAATACAAAGCTACCTAAGCTTCCTAAGCAAAGGTAAAGATCTACATTTTATCTCAAACCTGCATTTTAGGAATATTCTTTGGCAATTGTATGGGAGATATATTGGGGAAAGAAAAGACAAGAAGCAGAGGGACCTAAAAAAGAGTTGAAAACAATAGTCTGAGAGAAAGATGAGGAGAACCTGATTTAGAATAGTTATATTCTGAGTAGAGATAAAAATATGCATGCAAGAAAAGTTGAGGAAAGGACTTGGCATCTTAAAATTATACCTTGCTCTGGTTGCCCCCCTCCCCAACCATCATCCCTAAACAATAAGTTTTAGCAATAAATTAGATTGCAAAAGGAAATCTGGAAATCGTGTATGAACCATGCTCAAATGATCTTAATTTACAATCTACATCATCTATTAACTAAAATTCATATCCTGGTAATATGTGCTAAATCAGGGGAAATCATCTCCACAGTGCTTATCAAGATTTCTGGTCTTATGATAGGTAAATTCCAAACAAAATGCAGATCTCTACAGCTCCAGACAAGCAGAGCATCAATAAGGTGCTGATGACTTTGAAACAAAACTTTGAAGTTTTACGAAAAGCTTTGAGATGATTTGGACATGTTAATGAACTCAGCCTAAAATGGCACAGATATGAGTTGTTCTATTTTCCTCAAAGCGCTATAAAAATGAGACCTCAAACTCTTCCTCCTCACACATCTCCACTAGTACTCTTCCATCTCCATTGGATTCACATTGCCTAATATTGCCCACTCTTAACATATAGTTACATGAGCCTCTCCCCCTACCCATCCTCTTCTCCATGCTACCTTCCTTCATCATCCCATTCCTCCATCCTCCAAGCCACCACTGTCTGCTTCTGTATTCTTCCCCACTTTTTGTTGCTTATGAATCCAGATGATTCTGGAGGGGAAAGTGAGGCACTTAAATCCCTCCACAACTTAAATCATGGTCCTTTAGGAGAATGAAGGACAAACAACAACAATTTCTACTTTATCAAAGTGCATTTGTTGCCAGGTTTCCCACTGCTAATCTGATCTTTCCTAGTAAGCACCCAAAGAACCCATTGGGTATGCCTGTCCCCATTTCATAATTTAATTATCAATTCACTTGGCAACTGACTACTTATAGGAAAGGGAAGGAATGAGTATTTATTAAGTACCTCCAATGGGCCAAGAATTTGTCTAAGAGCTTTCCAAGAATTATCTCATTTGATAGGGGAGGGGAAGGGGGAAGATGTAAAAGAGAGTGAAAAATTGAATATGACTCCTAGGCTGTGAGCCTGGGTAACTAGAAGTATGGTGATGACCTTGAAAGAAAAAGATATGAATGTTGAATCCATAGAAGCTGTTAAGTTCACCAAGATAGTGAATGAAAGAGAAAAAAAGACCATGCAGGATAAGACCCTAGGAAACAAACACACAGGAAGCAGGTCATGGATGATAAACCTGCAAAGCATGCTAATAAAGCACTCTCCAGCAGATCAGAAAAGAACCATAATAGAGCACTCTCTGGAAAACCCAATGAGTCCAGAGCTTAGAATTGAAAAAAGGGGTTTTAAAAAAATTGGATTTAGCGAATATAAAGGTTATTGGTGACCTTGGAGAGTATGGTTTCAAATGACTGGTAGGGTTGGAAACTCAGTTGCAAGAGACTGTGTATGATGTGTGAAGGAAATGCAAGCAGGAAAGTCTTTACTCCCCTCCTTTCCCCCAGAAATTTGACTATAAAAAGGAAAAGAAGTATAGAATATCAGTTTGAGAAAATAATACAGTCAAGAGAAGGTTTTGTGTGTGTGTGTGTGTGTGTGTAAGGATAGATGTCTGGGAATGTTTGCAGTCAACAGGGAAAGAGCCAATAGATTAAGAAGGATTGAAATTTAGGAAGAGACAAAATGATTGAAAGGGCAAACTCTTGGGGAGACTGGAAGAGTGGATCAAGGAAACAAAAAGAGAGGTTGGTACTGGCAAGGGAAAGGATGAGCTTATCCTTTGCTGGGTAAAGGACAAGAGGTGATACTGAAGTGTAAAACTGGGATGAAAGAGATGTGACAAGAAGCTTGAGGGTTGTTGTTTTTTGTAAAGTGTGACGAGGTACTCTGTTAAGAGGAAGAAAGGAAGTGTTGATTAGGGTGATGAAAAGAGAAGGTAAAAGGAGGAAGGGAAGAGAAAAGGAAAGGAGAAGAGAGGGGTGAGGAGGAGAAGGGAGGGAACAGGAACAGACATCAGAGTAGGGAAGAACAGTGGAGAGAAGTGGAGGGGAGAGGAGAGGACAGGAGAGACAGGAGAGAAGAAATTGGAAATATTTAACCAAATAAAAATATAATCAAACATAATGTTTATATGTGCTTTTCTTAGTTAATACCTACTGCAGTATTCTTGCATAAGATTTACTTCCCCCCATTTCTATATAGACTATACCACTAGTCTAGTCTAAGCCCATATTTTACAAATGAAGAAACTAGGGATTGAAGAAATGGATTGGTTTGCCTGTGATCACTCAGCTAGTTAGTGGGTCAGGAATGACAGGAGACAAAGTTGGGGGAGGCTAAAATGTAGATATAGATAACCCACCATTCACTTCATTCACTACTTTATCCTTTGCTCCAAATTCACTACATCAGGACCAAGTTGTCTTCTCAGGGAGCTCTTTCTTTCTGAATCTTCCCTTATCTCTAAAATCTTGAAGTTTTCAGTCAATGATCCTCTGTCCCTGAAATCTACTGTGAGTGAAAAATCAGGCTAATGAGGAGAAGGGTGTGGGTTGCAAATCTTCCCCAAAGTCCCTCTAGATCATTGGAATGTTAAAGCCCAGGGTAGACAGGAGATCTTGGCAAAGTTTCATCACAGGGGGGCTATGCTGGAGGTGGGCTATTGAAGAGGGTATGAAAGAAACAGATTTATAAATGAAATTTTCCATCAAGGTAATAGTCGTCTTGTTCCAAATGGAATAATTATCATCAATCAATAAGCCCAGGGCTGTGCATCCTCTCTCTGGTGGGTTTCTCTCAGGAACTCCATAGAATTTACTGAACCTTGACAGATTACCCAGAGACCTCAGAATCTCAGGAAGAACATGCAGCTGCCTAATGAGGATCCATTCATTCTGGTGCCTGTTGGAATCTGCTCCCCGTGTATGTTGGGGAGAAAAGAGAGGGAGATAAAAAAATTATATTGGAGGGTAGAAAAGAAGCATAATATTATTTCCCAGTATTTTCACACAATTGAAAAAACCACTTTTCTCTTCTCCCCTTTCCTCCCAAATTCAACCCCAGTACCACCCCCACCTTTCCAAACAGGTCCAGGGATGTGTCAACCAACAGTAGAGGGAGAAATTATGACTAATTCTGGTCCCTCTATTTCTAGCAGCAATCCATTTCTCAAACTTGGATGCATTGTGAGTAAAGCCACCTGGAAGAATAAAACAAAAACCTGATTGCAATTTAGATTATATCTGACAAATTATTTCTTTTAATGTTTCCTCATCCTCCTCTTGACTCCCTTTAAAAAACAGGTATTTCCCAAGGATTTGTTCTAGGTCTTCTCCCTGATTTTTTCCCATGGCTTCAATTATCAGCTCATATCTATCTATCTCTATTGATCAATCAACAAATATGTGTTCATATGCATATGTATACATATATGTATATATATCCTCATTTTTAATAGTCTATATCTTGACTTCTCATCCTCTCCCAAAATTGTAATACTATATATATTTCCACATGCCTTTTGAATATCTCTACACAGATTTCCTCAAGACTTCAAAATAGGTATATACTATAAATAGCCAGGATCTGTAGACTAAGAATTTACCCTTTGGCTCTAACACTACATACCTGAGTGACCTTGGACAAATTCATGTGATCTCTTTAGGTCTCAGTTTCCTAACATGTAAATCAAGAGAATTAACTTAGATGAGTTTTTGTGTCCCTTCAGCTTCCAATCTATGATTTTATGATATCTAATAAAATAATTTTATCAAGTCTCTTTTTCTGTTAATGGCACCCATTTTGCTGTTCTCCTAGGGCTATAAACTTGGAGTTATCTTTTACTCTTCCCTCTCCTGAACAAATGAATGAATAGTATTTATTAGATGTATCCTAAGTAGTCAAGTACTTGGGACAAAAATTCAAAAGTGGGATTTTCTCTCCCTTCAAAAAGATTATATTCTAATAGGGAGACATAATACATTGAAGGGAGTACTGACAGGAAAAGGTGTCTAAGGAGTCACAGGGATGGGAAGGAAGGAAAGAAGGAAGGAAGGAAGGAAGGAAGGAAGGAAGGAAGGAAGGAAGGAAGGAAGGAAGGAAGGAAGGAAAGAAGGAAAGAAGGAAGGAAGGAAGAAAAAAAAGATTTATCATTTAAGTGGTCAATGATTCTTCAAAAGTTTGTGATCCATGTATGTAATACTAGGTAATTCTATTACCCATATTAATGAATAGACAATAAGAGAAGACGAATAAATATATAATATTTCAGGCATTGTGCTAAGCATTTTTATAATTATTCCATTTTGATCTTCATAAGAACACTGGAAGTTAGGTGCTATTATGATCCACATTACAATTGAGGAAACTGAGATAGAGATTAAATGACTTGCCCAGGATTCCATACCTAATAGGTGCCTGTGACCAGATTTGAAATCAGATTTTCCTGACTCCAGATGTTCTAACCACTGAACCACTTAGATGTCCATAAGGATACATTTTTGTCTTTGTATCTCTGATGCCTAGCATATAGTAGAGATTTAATAAGTATTTGCTGAATTAGAATTTCATTGAATCTGGAATTAGAAAAATTTGTGCTCCAACACTTTCATTTTACACATGAAAGTACTGAGATCCAGATAAGAAAATTGAGTTCCTTTACTAGTTAGTGGCAGAAAAAAATGTATCACTCTTCCTTCTGCCATCAGTCTTTTCTACAATGAATAAAAAAATCAAAGAAACAGAGTTGCTGGGTAACTCTTAATCAATTTATTAATTAGGCTAGCTAATAATCAAATTGATGATCAGTTCCATCAGCTGATAATGTGGCTTTATCATGTGACTCAGCCACTTTTAGCAATCTATGCAGAGGAATCCATTTCCACCCAAACCATTCTGATTGATTTTCTCTTTCAAGAGAGCTGGGTGCAAGGGCTTGATTATATTAGATTCCATTTATCTTCTAAACAGAAGCAAGTTCTCCTAGTTGGGCAGGGTCCTGCCCAAGATTGAGAAGTAAGTTCCCCAACAATCAGGGCAAACACATCTATCAGCCATGTCCTTCAGAGACTGGCTAACTGACCTACAGAGACCAGTCCTTGAATGAGGAAATAAAATGTCTGGATCATAATTAATAACAGGTTATTAATAGAAAATAATTTCTATCACTTCTCTCTTTAGTCCTTCAGTTGCCAAAATAAAATGACCATGTCATTCCCCTCCCTAAGAAACTTCAACGATTCCTTATTGCCTTTAAGATAAAATGCAAACTCCTTAGCTTGACATGTAAGTCCTAAAATCCAATATCAATTTCCTTTTCTTATTTATTACACATTTTTTCTCATTAATCCATTCTATATTCCAGTTATCCTAGATAACTAGCATCTACTGATGATGATGATATGCCATCTCCCACTTCCCCACTTCATAGAAGCCATTCCGCCTAGAATATACTGCTTCCTCATCTCTGCCTTTTTAAAATTCTTATCTCTTCTCAGCTCAGTTTTGGCATAACTCTCCTGGAAGTGTTTCCTGATCCTCTCCACCAATCTTCCTCCTGGACTTATTGATGTTCTTTCTTTTCTCTAGTATTCCCAGAATTCATTGTCTGATCCCTCTTTTGTCTCCTTTACTCCCTTCCTCAATTGTCCTTATCTGTTTGTTTTAAATCCTCTCCAGAGAATGTAAGCTATTAGAAAGCAGTTACCATCACATTTTTGACATTATCTTCCCAGAACCTAATGTCTAGGAATTCTCAAGGTGACCATTAGTACAGAGATGATTGGAATCATTCCAGTTTTATAGAAACAAGGTCAAAAAATAGGAAATCAGACCTATAAAGAACCTTCGGAATTTTGTCAGTCAGCTTTCATGAATTTAGGTAAGAGCACACTTATGTGTGCTCCCTGATTTTAAGATTATCCTTCTATTAAAATTAAAGATCATAAAACTAAGAGATTAGACTTCTGCCCTGTATAACCAAGTTTGATGACTTCCCTATTGGTCATAATGAGCTGTTTTTTATTAGAAACTCTTTTTGAAGGCCTCATTTTTAAAATATGTAGAGAAATACATGTAAATTTCATTTATAAGAATTTATAAGAATTCAAGCCATTCTCCAATTGATAAATGGTCAAAGAATATGAACAGACAATTTTCAGATAATGAAATTAAAACCATTTCTTGTCATATGAAAAGGTACTTGAAATGACTATTGATTGGAGAAATACAAATTAAGACAACTCTTAATTAATACAATTACCACCACACACCTCTCAGATTGGTAAAATGAGAGGAAAAGATAATGACAAATGTTGGAGGGGATGCGGGACAACTGGGACGCTAATACATTGTTGGTAGAGTTTTGTGAACTGATTCAACCATTCTGGAGAGCAATTTGGAACTATACCCAAATGGCTATCAAACTGTGCATACCCTTTGATTCAGCTGTGTTTCTACTGGGCTTGTAAGCCAAAGAAATCATAAAGAAGGGAAAAGGACCCACTTATGCAAAAATATTTGTGGCAGCCTTTTTTGTAGTGTCCAAAAACAAAACTGAGAGAATGCTCATCAGTTGGAGAATGGTTGAATAAGTTATGATAAATGAATCTTATGTAATATTATTGTTCTATAAGAAATGATCATCAGGATGATTTCAAAAAGGCCTGGAGAGACTTATATGAACATGCTAAGTGAAATGAGCAGAACCAAGAGATCATTATACATGGCAACAGCAAGATTATACTGATGGACATGACTTGCTTGCATTTTGTTTTCTTTCTCATTTTTTTTCCTTTTTGGTTTGATTTTTGTGTAGCATGATATTTGTGGAATTATGTATAGAATTATGTATAGAAGAATGGCACATGATTAATATATATTGGATTAACATATATTGTAGTCTAGAGAAAGGAGTAGAGGGAAAGGAGTAGAGGGAAGGGAGGTAAAAAATTTGGAACAAAGTTTTACAAGAGTGAATGTTGAAAATTATCCATGCATATATTTTAAAAATAAAAAACTTTTCAAAAAAATACATGGAAGAGATCAAAAAGAAGTTTTATAGGGGACAGAGACAAGTAGGGCAGAATTATTACTTTATCTAATACACACTTTAAAAAACTATGAAGTTATAGAACTTCACAGTTTCATATACAAACTTTTCTGTTCTTTATATAGTAAAATATGTTTGTTGAGGTTTAAATTTGTAATAAAAAGTTAGAATTGAAAAAAATTATTTTTTGATCTATAAGTCACTAGCTCATTTTTTAGAAACTGATGTCAATATTGAAGACACATACCATTGGTTTCATCTACTTATTAACTGATTGAATATCCTTATAATTCATAAAAATAGGTAACATTAAGCCAGGCCAGCCAATTCAAAACTATGTATTATTGGTCACAAGACATACCAGATTGGAGAGTGTGAATGGTTCCATGCAAACCCATCACAACTACTGGAAGTTATAACTCAAAGAATATATCCTATTAAAGCTAAGTCAGGAACAATCTCTATTTTTTTGTTGGTTGTTTGTTAGTTTGTTTTTGCTGAGGCAATTGGGGTTAAGTGACTTGATCAAGTCACACATCTAGGAAGTTTAAGTGTCTGAGATCAGATTTGAACTCAGGTCCTTCTGAATTCAGGGCTGGTGCTCTATCTATTATACGACCTAACTGCTCACCAAGGCTATATGTTTTATGATCGTTCATTTATTTATTTTTTAAATAAATTAAAGAATTTATTTGTTTGTTTCTTCTAGTCCAGCTACTTACAAAGATAAACCTAGTTTATTTCCCCTTTGGAGAATTGGATTGTTATTTTTTTCCTTTATTTTTTTTATTTTGATAATAGCTTTATATTTTCAACATACATGCAAATATAGTTTTCATCTTTCACTCTTGCAAAATCTTAGGTTCCTTCCTTCCTCCACTCCCTGCCACTCTCTCCTAGGCAACAAGTAATCCTTGCTTTAGCCTGTAGGTTAAACATGTGCAGTTCTTCTAAAGATATTTCCACATTTATCATGATGCACAAGAAAAAAACAGATCAAAAAGAAAAAAGATGAGAAAGAAAAGAAAAGCAAGCAAAGAACAACAAAAAAGATGAAAATACTATGTTGTGATTCACATTCAGTCCCCATAGTCCCTCTCTCTGAATGCATATGGTTCTCTCCATCACATATCTATTGGAATTAACCTGAATCACCTCATTGTCAAAAAGATCCAAGTTGATCACAGTTGATCATTACATAATTTTCTTGTTACTGTATACAATGTTTTCTCCATTCACTTCACTTAGCATATGAGCATTCATTTACCAACTTTTGGAGTATTTTCCAGGTAATAAAAGTTGCCTATCTAGTTTCTAACACTTCTCCACCCACATGTCTTAATCCTTAAAGAAAACCTGCCACAAATAAATTGTCTTGAGCCTTGGTACTGTTACATACAAAACAATAAGGATCATTCTCCTTTCATTCTGAAGAACTTAAAATTGAGAACACGTAGAAATACATAGTAATCAATTGAACTCGAAGAGCCTTAACTTGGGGTATTTTATTTCTTCATTAACATCTCTTAACTGTGGGGTTTTTATTACTACAGTAGAAAAACTTACACTCTTAAGAGTCCAGTCATAGTGCCAATGAAAATCTTACAATTATCAAAGATCCCCAAATCATGTTCATGATAGCAAAGTTGATCATGAAGAAACAAAAAGAAACTAGTTAAAGTTGGGGAGAGGGCAGAGCAGGAGGGAATCCCTTGACATTGTTCCATCTGGCATATGAAAAAGATCTCCCAGGAGAGATATAAAGCTGAGGCATTAAAATAGTATCTGTTTCTGGAAATCCATCATCACTTCCAGACAGCTTCTAGAACTAAGCTCAGCACATCCCACCCATCCCAGTGTCACAGCTGAAGAATAGGATTCAAACTACAGAAGTGGTTTGGATGCTAAAGGCATAAATCCCTGAAGGAAATAGAGTCTGTCTTCCATCTGGTAATTCCTCCTCCCTCTTCAGGTTGCTGCTGGCATCTGAACTGCATCTCTTACAAATGGAACTTTAGTTAACTTCAACTCCAAGTATGGAATATTCATGCAAATCCAAAAAATATCTTCATAAATGTGTATAACTATATTTTATATGTGTAAGTATACATATATAATAGAATCACCAATTTAGAACTGGAAGGAAAATCACCTAGTCCTGTTCTGTGTCATGTATGACTAACTGTATGTAACAGGACCAAACTTCTGTCACCCCAATATGGATTAGATGAAATTTTTCCTAAAAAGAAATAAATCTTAGATTTGATTGGCTGATGGAGAGGCAGGGAGACAGGACTCAATCTCTAACTCCCTTGCTGCAGCAGAAGGTGGCACCTGATTCTGTTGATGTTTTCTTGGGTCAACTAGGGGCATAATAAATCACATCCATAGGAGATCTGTTCTCTTCAGACTTTATGGATGCAGAAGATGTTATGAGTAACTATGCTCTTTGATGCTGAGCCCACCTCTTTCTATATGAAGACAAGAGGAGCCATGGTTTACTGAAGCTAAGTGCCACTGGAGCTTTCCTGCATGTCCTTGTTGTATTAGGACTGAATAAACAAATAAACATTTGTTAATGGTTCAATGACCTACAAGTGCTTCATTCATTGTAACATTAAATCTGAACTAACACACGACTGAGATCAGTCCCACTCTAATTAATACTAGATGACTATAGAAGAATCTCATAAGCCCCTTTTCTACCCTATATTTCCATAACAGAGTATGAACTCTTTGACCAGGGGTGGATTTTATTTTTCCTCTTTTTTGGATACCTTGATATAACCCAATGTTCTAACATTAACATCACATTGATGATGACACTCTTCAATGTAGTGAAAAATAAGGAAGACCTGAATTCAAATGCCACCTGAGGGGCAGGTAGGTGGTACAATGGATAAAACATTGGCCCTGGAATCAAGAAAGAAGGAAAGAAGGAAAGAAGGAAGGAAGGAAGGAAGGAAGGAAGGAAGGAAGGAAGGAAGGAAGGAAGGAAGGAAGGAAGGAAGGAAGGGAGGGAGGGAGGGAGGGAGGGAGGGAGGGAGGGAGGGAGGGAGGGAGGGAGGAAGGAAGGAAGGAAGGATGGATTGGAGAAATACCACCTGAGATACTTACTAGCTAAGTCATTTGACCTTTCTCCTACTCAATTTCCTTATCAGTAACAGGAAAGAATTGGATCTGATAGCCTCTGAGATTCCCTTCTGAAGTTTTAAGGCCATGGAGAGTCAGCAGCAATCAAGATCAATAAGTTGATATCAAAGGGCAGAGTCACAGGAAAATTGCCAACTCTCCACTCAAAGAATCTGGTTTCAAATCTCACCACTGACATGTACTCCTTGTTTGATCTTAGCCAAGTCATTTGTCCTCTTTGAATCTCACCTTCTAATCTTCAAAATGAGGAGGTTGGACTATGTAATAGTCTTCTTCCATCTATGATCTATGATCCTTTAAACTTCCTGCTGAAGAGAGAGGAGAAAAAGCAATTTAAATTTTGATGTTCCCAAGGGAAACCCCATATGGGGGCAAAATGAGTCAATGCTTAGGAGCTAAAAATAGAATTGAGAAGGACCCCAGAAGTCATCTATTACAATCACTTCAATTTATAGATGCGGAAACTAGATACTAGGAAAGGTAAGTGATTTGGGATTATCAGTTTACAAACCAAATTTGAGCAGATAAATCTATATCTAAAGAAATGAATTGAGAGCTGATTGTCCCTGTGTCTTATCTGAACATAAGATGCCTTAGTCTATTATTGTCATTCCTGCCTGTCAGAATAAAATCATTCACTTGAATTCCAAAAGTAGGTGTGAATTGCACAGCCTCATATTCCCTAGCAGAGACAAGCATCACTCAGTATGCCATATAGCTTACCCAAACAAACATCTTGCAATAATGTCATTTATGCATGATAAAGAAGTCCTGGCTCAGGATCTCAACCTCCATTTCTGAAAAACATATTGAGCATCTTAAATACAAAGGCCAATTAAAATAAGTTACCAATATGCTGTCATCCACCAGAGAATCACAAGTATCCAGGAGCTAAAGGCAGTAGAAGGAATAAAATCAAAGGGTCCCAAATCTGAATAGATACACTAGAGATCTCAAACTTTGGGGCCACAAAGGTACCAAAGGACCTGCACTTTGAGAGACTCAGATTGGAAATCAAGCATTTGAGACATGTTCAGGTTACTTTCTGGATTGTCCTTATCGCCTGACATCTTGGGATGCACCTACAGGGCTGGCATTGAGAATGAGTTCAGTCCATCTAAGCCATAGCTATGATATGACACCTGGACAGAACTTGCCTTCTTTACTTGCCACCTACACCCTGAGCTCTCTAGCATTTGGAATAGCAAGTTATAGTAACTGGTAACGACTAATGCACCAAAGCTTTGCTTATTCATCACGAGAGCTGGAGGCTCCCCAACTGACTGGTTCTTTGCCCATCATATGCTTAGCAAACTCCCACTTCTTGTTCCTTCATCGCTATGATTCAGAATAGATGCTTCTAAAGCAAAAATTTCTTCCCTCTGCTATTTCTCCCTACACAATCATCCCCAACCTATCTTAGCCCTCCCAGTCCTCATTCTCCAATATCATTCAATTTCACCGCACCTTCTGGATCTCCTTCCCTTTTATTAACAAATTTCCATCCATCCTACTTCTCTGCACCTCATACTCTTTTTATCATTAATTATACAAAGAAATCTGGCTCCCTGCCGAAGGTATTGTAACCCTGCCTGTGCTCCAATACTGAATGTGCCTTTTCTTGTACCTCTCTATACTCAGGGCAAGGAGGAAGAACAAACATGCACCTTGCTTTTTGTTGCTACTTCTAGACTTTGCACAATCACTAGGAAATTTCTTTACCTCTAAGGTGCACTCTCCCTGACTATACCATTCATTTCAGATACTCCTTTCAGTCATCTACCAGCCTTTGTGTGATTCTCCCTACTTCCTTAAAATTTCTCAGTAAGAGGCCTTTAAGGATTTCAATATGCACACTGATTTCTCCTCTAACCTCTTCAGTCCCTATAACTTATATTTTCACTCTAATTGGGATGATCACATCTTAGATCTCACTATTAACCCTAATAGTATTAAACTCTGAAATTCCTCTCTCTTATCATAATCTCCTGTCCTTCATTTTCTCCAAAGGCAGCTTGCACTTGGATTTAGGAAAACCTGAGATCTAATGCAACTCACACATTTACTTAGCTAAATGATTCTGGATAAGTCATTTAACCTCAAGCTGGAGCTTGGTGGTAAAGTAGATGGAATCACTTAACCCCTATCTGCCTCAGTCTCCTCATCAGTAAGTGGTAATAATAATAGCACTTATCACACAATGTTTTAAGGACCAAATGTGACAATATTTGTAAAGCACTTAGCCCAGTTTCTGTGCTAATCGCTTAATTGCTTGTTTCTTTCCTTACTTAATCTGTAAAATAGGAATAAAACTAACAATTGCTTCACAGGGTTATAGCAAGGACAAAATAAAATAATCTTGGCAAAACACTTTAAAAATCTTTTTTTAAAGCTATATTAGCCATTATTATTGCTGTTTTTATTTTCCTTCTGCCTAATCCTCCTAAACCTATTCTTCAACCTCACTGTGACGTCTAGTCCTTCTGTCCCACTCTGAAGTCCAAGTGCATGAATTTGCTCAAAAATAATTTTTCTTCCTTTCTTGACCTTATGACTGATCAGGTCATTTCTTCATTATTTTCTACCCTTGAATTATTTTGCTCCCTTGTCCTATCACTCTCCCTGCTGAACATGGTGGAACTTGGGTTGAGTTGGTAGATTGCTTGAGTTCCCGGTTATAATAGAAGTAAAGGCAAGCAGGCATTTATACTAAATCCAACACCAGTATGTTTCCAGTAGCAGGGGGACCACCAAACTGCTTGAGGAAGGCTGAACCAACCCACATTGGAAACAGAGCAGGTAAAAGCTTTAAGGCCAGCCAGCAGTGCTGTCAAGATCGCAAGTAGCCACTGGACTTACAACCATGTCAAGAGGGAGAGCTAGTGTCAAACAAATACCAAGGGCTCTCTGCTCTCTCCACTCCTAATCAAATGCTACAGAATACCTTGAGAGAAAATAACTCAACTATACTTCCAGGGCCCATTACAATTTACATTATCTAATCACATTCCCTGCTGCATGACAATTCTTATATTCTTCCCTAATTGACTTGATATCATATTCCCCTCAAGAGCGATTCCAAATCTTTTCTCTCCTCATTGCAGAGAAAGTTCCTTTCCTTTCCCACTCCTTCTCAACAGATGACACCCTCCTACTTTATGGGGAAAATAGAGGTCATTCTGTAAGCTCCCTCTGCTCCTCCTACTCCACACCTCAAAACCCATTTTATTGTCTCAGTAGTATTTTTTTCCAATTATATGTAAATCTAGTTTTCAACTTTAATTTTTGTAAGATTTTGGGTTCCAAATTTTCCCCCTTCCTTTCTTACCTCCCCAGTCCCGAGACAGCAAACAATCTGATATGAGTTATACATGTACAGCCATTACCCTTCTTCATTGTGAACCATTCTTTTCTCCTTTACTTTATTATCTGAGGAAGAAGTAGCTCTTTTTGTCAATCTCTCTTCTTATTCCTTGACCCTATCCCTGTATGAGCTCCTTATGAACTCTCTCTCTCTCTCTCTCTCTTTCTCTCTCTCTCTCTCTCTCTCTCTCTCTCTCTCTCTCTCTCTCTCTCTCTCTGTGTGTGTGTGTGTGTGTGTCTTTGTCTCTCTCTCTCTCTCTCTCTCTCTCTCTCTCTCTCTCTCTTTTTCTCTCTCTCTCTCTGTTTTTCTCTCTCTCTGTCTCTCTCTCTCTCTTCCCGTTTCTGTCTCTGTCTCTTGCTATCCCTTTCTCTTTTACTCTCACTTTTGCTCACTCTCTCATTCTATCATGCTGTCTCTGTCTCTGTGTCTCTATGTCTCTGTCATTCTGTTTCTTTGTCTTTCTCTGTCTTTCTCTCTGTTTCTCTGTCTTTGTCTCTCTGTCTCTCTCTGTGTGTCTCTCAGTCTCTGTCTCTCTGTGTATGTGTGTCTCTGTCTTTGTCTCTCTCTCTCTTTCTCTTTCTGTCTGTCTCTCACAATGACTCTTTCTCTATAGCCTACTAACATGCCCAGGGCTTATCCATTCTTAAAAATTTTTCACTTGACCTTGTCACCTTCTCCAAGCAGCCAGAAAGGAAACTTGACATAGTAGAGCAAGCTGGCCTCAAAGCTGTGGGTTTGAATCTCCCTCACATTCTTGTTGTGTGACTCTTAAGTAAGTTATTTTGCTTTTTAGCATTCTAGGTAGTTCTCTAAGACTACAAATTTCTCATCTTTCTCACCTGGCATACCAAAGAAATTCACAGTTCCAATTCCCATCCCTCCATAGCCAAACTCTAGACAATAGAGCAAACATTCCATGCTTCCCTTTCCTCACTTCCCACTCACTTCTCAACCCCCTGTAATCTATCTTCCTTTGTTCTTAATACACACACATCTCTCCCTCACTTCTCCTCCTATCTTTGGGAAAGTTGTGTCTTACAGGGTCATCATCTCTCTCCTGGCAACCATCTCCTAAGAATTTCCCCAATGCCTACTTCTTTCTATGTTCTCTTGCTAATCTCAGCATTTTACATGAATTTCATTATTATCTCTAAAGAGATGATTCTCAGCACTCAACTTGGAGTCAGAAAGATCAGTGTTTGAATTTCATCACAGATACTTTCTAGCTATGTAATACTGAGCATCACTTAACTTCTGTATGCCTCAGTTTCCTTATTTATAAAAAGAGGGAGTTGGCCTCTCAGTTCCCTTCCATTTCTAAACCTTCAATTTTACAAAGTCAGCACTAATCTCTCTCCTGAACTGTAGTCCAATAGTAACTATATGCTGTATATAACTTTCTGAATTGCCATCATCATCTCAAACTAAATCTATCCAAAATGAAGTTATATTCCCCCTTAGACTGACCCCCATCTCCAACTTTCCTCTTTTTTTGACTGAGAGTATTATTCTTCCATTTAACCAGGTTAAAAATCTCAGTCATCCTTGAATGGTCCCTTTTCTTACAAGCCACTCAATTGCCAGGTCTCCTCTACTGCTTCAACATCTCTCACTTCTGTCTATTCTCCACTCAGATGAATGGTGGAATAGGACTCAGCTCTTTCTAGTTTAGACCTTTCTTCCCTCTGTTATTGCACCCTATGGTGTCAATCTATTCTCACTTAACGCATCTTTCAAATTACTGCCAAATTAATATTCCAAAGACATTGGACTGACCTTCCCTGATCAAGAATTCTTAGAGGCACCCTAGAATAAAATATATACTCTTCAGCTCAATATGTAAAGTTCTTCATAATCTAGTTTTTTCAGATTTATTTCAAATTATCCCTAATACTTCCCTTTAGACACTCTATAGTCTACTCAAATTGATCTACTAGCTATTATCTAAACTTAATATTTTATTTCCCATCACCACACTTTTACTTGAGCTATAGCGTGCCTATGCCTTTTATTGTTATTGTTGTTATGTCATTTCAATTGTGTCTAACTCTTCATGACCCTATTTGTAATTTTCTTGACAGATATTTCCTTCTCCAGCTCATTTTACAGATGAGGAACCTGAGGCAGACAAATGACTTCCCAGAATCACAGAACTAATCAGTGTCTGAGGCAGTTTCGAACTCTGGAAGTTGTCTTCCTAACTCCAGGCCCAACATCTCTGTGCTCTATGGTATCACCCAGCTACCTCATATATACTCTCCCCTTCATCTTAAGAATCTCTAGCTTCCTTCAAGCTCAGTTCAGTTGTTATTTCATATGGGGAATTTTTCTTGATAACTTCCCTCACCCCATAGTTGGTTTCTTCCTCCTAGAATTATCTCTTACTTAAATCCAAGAATGAAGGACAAACAAGTACCTGTTGCAGTCTTGCCAATAGAATGTAAATTCCTTAACTGTACAGAAAGGCTCATTTCCTCTTCTATATCCCTACTACTTAGAGTGGGGTCTTATATATACTTGAGTCTTAGTAAATGTTTGTTTAATTGAATTAACAAGATTGGGGCTGGTCCTAACAAATCAGAAGAATTGTTCTCTCTTCCTATCCTATATCCCCTCATCCTTGCAATAGATCCTTACAAGTCCCATTCTCATTGGTTTCTGCCTCAAATAGATAGAAATTTTAGCCAACTATTACAAGTCACTACCAACTTTTCCTTCTCCAAGGCAGTGTGACATAGTGGAAAGAGCATTATTTCTCAAGTCAGAGAATGAGTTCCAATCCCGGTTGATACTTCCTAACTGAATGAATCTAAGACTGAGTTTTAGTTTTCCACTCTGTAAAATGAGAGGTTTAAATGGGATAAAAATTGCATCATTATTTTTACAAAAGTCTAATTGAAATTAAATATTTCCTTCAAACACTTAAAAATCATAGTTTTGAGAATGGACTGATTCAAAAAAAAAAGTTAAAAAGGTGGCTCAATATATAGAGTACTAGAAAGGAGGTCAGGAGGACTTGAGTTCAAATCTAATCTCAGACTTGCTAGCTGTATGCCAAAAAAAAGTTAGGAACCTTTGAGTTACATGGTCTCTGAGGTAGCTTCCAGCACTAGAGTGATGATCTTATTGGTGTAGGTTCAAATACTGGTCCCAATTTACAGAATCTAAAGCTAAAGTTTTGTCCCTCTAGACCTCACTTATCTTTTCAATTAAGGTTTTTTTTGGTCTAGGTTCCTTCTAGCTTTAATTCCTTTGATTACTTGGGGTTAAAGGTTAGGGGAAAGGCAAATGTGTTGTTTTGTTATTGGAAATTTTTTCATTGGAATTTTCTTGGCAAAGACACTAGAGGGGTTTACCATTTCCTTCTCCACCTCATTTAGAGATGAGGAGTAAGTGTCTAAGGCCAGACTGAATTCAGGACGATAGGTCTTTCTGGCTCCAGGGCCCCAACTCTATGCACTGTGGTGCCATTTAGCTGCCCAAGGCAAAGCTTGGTGAGGGCATCTTTGATTCTGGGTCTCCAGAAGTAAAGAGAGCAGAACTCATGAGATGTGGAGACATGAAGAGGTTGAGGAAGACCCCATATGGTGCCAGTGGAGGTCCTTCCCTCAAGCTTGTCATGGACATAAAGGGCACTGTGGGAATACAGGACACCCAGGACTATGAGGATCTACCAGCCAAATAAGAGTCTCCTAGGTTCGCTAGGGTAGCAGGAAAAAGTAGATTGTGTGAGAGCAGGGATTTATAATACTGTTACAAACATTTTACAATTTTCAATTTTCAGTAAAAATACATTTCAAGCATTTCCAGTCTGAATTTTGGTCACCCAGGAATATCTGTCATGTACAACATGGTTACTATGGAAATGAGTTCTTCCTACAATGTCGTTTTATTTAAAAGGCTTTCTTAGAACCAACCTGTGATGGTCATTGAGAGCAGAGGCATAAATGATCATAGATTTGAATGTTACCTGGAGATCACCTATTTAATTCTCTTATTTTATGTCAGGGGAAACTGAGGCCAGTGAGATCAAGTGAGTTGTTCAGATTCATATAGATAGTAAGTATCTGAGCTAGGATTTGAAAACAAGTCTTTAAGGTTTTCCCATATTTTCACAGACCAATATTCATGGAGAAAGCAGAATTTGACATTAATTTCTCAGTTTTTTTTTCAAACTATGCTTTTTGTACTCTGGTCTTCTTCCTCATCATTCTTATTCCTTTCTTATAGAACCTTGAACTCTGCCCCTGGAATCACCCTGGATGGACTCTGATAAATGAATTTACCTTATCTTGCCTGGAGTTGCATGTCAGGCATCATTTCCCTGATGATTTGGCCCTATTCAAGAGCAAAAGACAAACAATAATTACCTTAATCATTAAATGGGTGTTGTTTCTGTCAAACCAAGACCTGTTAACATCCTTAGCTTTAAAAGGTCAAGGTCTCCCACTGCATCCAGGGCCACTTTCAGTCATCCTGATCTATATCTGTCCACTGGACTCTAATGATTCTTGAGAAGAAAGAGAGGCTGATGACTTTCCACAGCCTACCCCCACTTAAATGCAATTCTCTTATGTCATGGTCCTCTTCCAGAATGAAAGGCAAACAACAACATCTTGCCTAGAACCAGACCTTCACATTTCTTCCTGGACATAACCAAACTATCTCTTTCCACTCGAATGTAAGCTCCTCAAGTGAGAGGTTTTGTCTCCCTTTCTTGCATTTTTATCTTCAGCATTTAGCACAGTAGGTTCATTCTTCCCGCTAAGTACTTAATAAACAATATTCATTTGTCATTCATTTATTCACTCAAACTAACAGATAAAAATCCATCACAATAGAATAATGGTGTGTGTGTGTGTGTGTGTGTGTGTGTGTGTGTGATTTTTGAGTGTCCCTTGGACAGCAAGGAGATCAAATCAGTCAATACTTAAAGAAATTAATTCAGGGTTAACTTCCAGTGGGAAGGTCAAATACTGAAGCTGAAGCTTAAATAATTTAGCCAAATGATGAGAAGATGGAAATCATTGGCTGGGGAAAAGCCTGAAGTTGGGAAAGATTAAAGACAAAAGGAAAAGATATTGGCAGAAGATGAGATGGATGAATAGTGTCATGGAAATAATAAACATGAATTTGGACAGACTTGGAGAGACCATGTAGGATGCAAGAGCTTATTGTGCTATGGTTCATGAGGTCATAAAGAATCAAATATGACTGAATAACTGAACAAATGCATGTATGTGTATGTGAGTGAGTGTGCATGTAGTTTATAAAAGAGAATGATGGAGATCAGATTGGAAAAGTAAGCTGGCAGCAAATCATGGAGCAACTTGAATTCCAGGAAAAGTAATTTGGACTTTAGTTGAAAATTAATTGGAAACAGATGAAGGTTTTTGAGTAAGGACCTGACATCATCAGAGCTGAGCATTAAAATATTCTTATCAATCTGTTAGCAGCATGTAATATGTTAAAATTTCATTGTGATAATAACAAGTTCCATTCATGAAAAAAACCATGTGTTTCTTATGATGTCTGTTTTTAAAATGAAAAACTTTCCCCTAGAGAGCTGACATTTAAAAAAAAAAATACACTCACAAATAGGATACTCAATAATGAAATTGCTATCTTTTTTTCTTACATCTACTTAGTTTTAATCAGGGAGTTCACCCTCTATCCCAGAAAGACAAATTTGAGGTTTGAAGGGACCTTTGTGATAATTAATACAATCCCCCTCACTTTGCAGCTAAGGAAACGAGATTAATTGATTTATCCAAGATTGCACAGTTAGGGAAGTAAAGTCAGGACTTTTGACTCCAAATTGCGCCTCTAAGAGGACACATACAGAAAAATGCAGTTACAGAGCAGATGGAAAGTTATAAGTTATGAAGTCAGAATTTTTTAGAGGCAAAAGAAAGAACCAGACAGAATGCTGAAGGAAAATTTGAAGAAAGAGAGATGACGTTCAGTTGAGGGTTTAAGAATTTAAACAAGCAAAAGATGAGATGAAGAGTCTAATAATGTCCATAGCAGGGTGAATAGAATAGGTAGGGATGGGGAAACTATGCCATAAGAGCAAGGAGCTGGAGAAAGTTAGCTTGAGATTCAGGGATAGGGACTGGACCTGTGATTGCATTTGACTAGGGAACTCCTGGAAGAAACTCTCTCTACCAATTTTTTCTATACCTTCTCTGCAACTTAAAGACTGTGTAGAACAGAGGTATCATAAACTCAATATTCCCTAATGGCCCCTTACCAGATTAAAATATAATCAGGAAGTATTCAACAGAATAAAAAAAATACAATAAGGCACAGATAATGTTAATATGTCATTTTCTATGTCAATAGTGCCCTCTGTTTCCATTCAACTTTGGCACTACTGGGCATTAAATATTTAGAGATTAAGGGACATCCTCAGCTAGGCTCACTTAGCCAGTCTGTGCTACAGGCCAACCTTAAACTCAGGTCTTTTTAGCTTCAAGGCTGGGACACTATCCACTACACCATCCTGCCTGAAGAAGAGAGGATAAAGTGAAACAGGAGAGTTGCCTTCATACATTTGAAGAGTTGCCATCTGGAAGAAAATTACACTTATTCTTGTGGAGTTCCGGAGAGTAGAATTAGAAATGTTATAAGAAGACAGATTTCAGCTTAATATAAGCAAGAACTTCCATTTAGAAATATCCAAAAAAGAAATATGCTTCCTCATCATCAAAAACGTTCAAGCAGAGGCCCGTGTGACCTTACTGTGAATGTGACATTGGGGAAGTCTTTTCAGCTCTCTGTATCTCAGTTTACTTATCTGTAAGATGAAGATGGACTAAAAGATCTCTGACATCCCGTTCACTTTTCCATTTCTGATCTTGCCATGTCAGGAACCACACATCAGGGATGCTTACAAAAGAAAACCCTGGACTAAATTCATTCCCAAATTTAAAAATCTATAATTTAGAGGATTCTACAAGATAGCTTTATTTTAGCAAATTTTCTGAGTCTATCAGCTGACATTTATAAAGGACGTGCTTTCATAAAAATAAAATATATTTATTTTGGAAAATGACCTGCATCATGTGTAATCAAGAGCTTAATGAATGCTTTCTTATTAAAATGACAATAATGATGATTATAGTGTTGAGGATAATAATCCAGATAAACTTTCCAGCTTTGTGTATTAATGACTGAAATCACCAGAAGGATAGAAAAGGGTTTAAAATTGATAGATTCATATTATGTATTGCAGGCTTGAGTCAAATAATCTTCAAATAGTTCATCATTATTTCATCATTCAAAATGGACTTTTGGATGCAGAAGCACAGGTTTAGATCTATCTGCATTAGCACTAAAGTTCTATACATTCCTGAACATTCCCAGTGCTTTAGCTTCACAAAAGATATAGCTGCTAGGACAAAGTGTAATGGGAAAACCACTCACTTCACCTGGATTTGAATCTCACTTCTACTTAATAATTGTAGAATCCTGAGAAAGACTCAACCTCTCTGAGTCTCTTTCTTCCACAGCCACAGCCTAAGGTGGGGTGGTGAGGTTTTTGCCCCAGAGCAATAATTTCAGTACCCAGAGCATTGAAATTTATAGTGTTCTGAAAGCACTTTCAATTCTTCACCAGAAGGAATGAAACAACTAAGCTTAACACCTACTAAGCAACAATAATTGGTTAAGATAGGAACACTACCAGGTGGCTTACTTCCTTGCCAACTCCACCTCAATTGCACTCCAGCTGAGCTCCCCCATCTCCATCCCAATGCATTCCCACACACATTTGTTCTCCCCAGTCTCTCTGCTGCAACCTCACCCACAGAGGCCTCTTGGTGTCCAGAGGTCTCAGCTCACCCAGGCCACGGTATTGGGACCTCTGTTTTTCTTCTACAAGATTTCTTCCCACATAAGACCCTGTTCCTACTTTTTGCATGTGTTCACTTACGCATGATACACACAAAATTTGAATGCATGTTCCTTATTAAATCCAATGTTCTTTCTACTCTTCATGATTCTAGGAATGGGGGCATGAGGTGTGAGTAAAGACATAGAGAAGAGAGAGTGCAGGATGAGAACAAAGGATGAAGAGTAGAATAGTTTGGATAGAACATTAAGAATGTGAAGGACTTAGTGAGGTTGGAAAAATGGGATGAAGTTAAATCACAACACATCTCAAATGTTAGGATTAGTAATTAAGCTCAGTGGATGTCTGTCAATTAGGGAATGGGTGAATAAGTTATGGGATATGAATGTAATGGGACATTTTTGTTCTATAAGAAATGATCAGCAGAATGATTTCAGAGAGACCTGGAGAGACTTAACATGAATTGAGGCTAAGTGAAGTGAGTGGAACTAAGAGAACACCATACACAGCAACAACAAGATTGTGTGATGATCAATTCTGATGGACATGGCCCTTTTCAGCAATGCAGTGATTCAGGCCAATTCAAATAGACTTTTGATGGAGAGAGCAATCTGCACCTAGAGAGAGTATTGTGGGTACTAAATGTGGATCACAACATAGTATTCTAACCTTTTGTTGTTTGCTCTCTTTTTTTTTCCTTTTTGATCTGATTTTTCTTCAGCATAATAAATGTGGAAATATGTATAGAAAAATTGCACATGTTTTAACATATATTGGATTACTTGCTTTCTAGGAGAAAGGATGGTAGGCATGGAGGAAGAAAAGTTTGTAACACAAAATTTTGCAACGGTGAATGTTGAAAACTATCTCTGCATGTATTTTGAAAATAAAAAGCTATTTAAAAAGTCAAAAAAAAAAAGAAATTTAGCTCAATAGGCAAGGAAAATTCTAATACTTGTTCTATCTCCCTCATGGGATTGAAGCACGAAGAATGTTTTGTTAATTGTAAAGGGTTGTAGGAACAATGAATCTTAGGAGAGAAGGGGAAAGAGAGAAGAGAGAGAAGAGAGGGAAGAAAGGAAGAAAGAGATCATGTCTGATCGCATCACCTCTCCATGCCCTCCCCCCAATTCAACAAATTCGAAAGGCTTCTTATTGTCTTTGGAAGCAAATGCAAAATGCTCTTATTTGGCATTCAAAGACTTTCCTAAGCTAGTCCCCTCCTATCTCTCAGGTCTTCTTACACTTTACATCTAAGGATATAGTCTTTGATCCACTGACACTACTTTTCTTGCTATTCCACAAACAAGACACTCCATTTTGGTTCTGGATATTTTGCTCTGCCTATCCCCTATGCCAGGAACATTCTCCTTTCTCATCTCTAGCTACTACCTTCCCTAGCTTGCTTTAAGTCCCATCTGAAATCCCATCTTCTATAAAAAGCCTTTTCCTCTTAATTCTAATGCCATTTCTCTTTATTGCTTATTTATTCTGCAAGTAGCTTATTTGTTCGATTGCTATCTGTCCTTAAATTATAACTTCCTTGAAGACAGGGAATGTCTTTTGCCTCTTTTTGTATTCTTAGCACTTAACACAGTATCTAGCACATAGTAGGCACTCAGCAAATGTTTATTGACTGATGATTATTATTATCATTATCATCATACTTACTCTTACAACACAGTTGCCCATGGGCTTAAATATATTTCTTGGATGGTCTGGAGATGCTCAAACAAATCCAGTTAGAAATATTCAGAAATTTATGAGATTATCTTTATCTATAATGCCCCAAATTGGCCATAGATAAATTTGTTAGAGAATAAGGAAAGGGCAATTGTTCTTTGGAGAAATTTGTATACTTTCCTCATTCAAGGAGTACAGTCTTCCCCATTTGATGTAGAAAGAGGTGTAGTCTTCCAAATCATAGAATGAAAGAATATCAGAGAAGAATATGTTATATGGTTAATCTAGAATATCCTTCTTTATATAAATGGGGAAATTGAGGGTTAGGAGAGTGAAGGTCACATAGCTGTTGTCTGCTACTTACTGCCTATTATTCAGTTCCTCGTCTATAAAATGACTAAGATGGTCTCTAAAGGTCTCCTCGAATTCTAAATCTATGATGCTGTGAATGGGGACAGCTCTATCTAAAACCAAAAACAAGTCAAGCAGGTGTCCCACTTTTAAGAAAATGGTCCAAAGTGGTCTCCCCCACTTCAGGTTCTAAAGCCCAAAGCTTTCAGCCGGATGCAGATGATTTCTCCCACCTACAGACAGATCTGGAGGTGTCTCTGCCCTTTTGCTTAAACAGTTCTTGGAACTGCACAGAAACAACTATTATGCATCAGCTAATTCATTCACCCACACTTGGAGAAAACAAAAGCTGCTTGGATCTCCCAAGGCTCAGCTAATAACCTAGCTTTCAGATATAAATGAATCTGATTTCTGAGCCTGGAGTCTGGGAAAGGTACTGAAATAGGAGCATGGAAAAAGGTGGATGGATGTCCAATTCCAGCAGAAGATGAAAACAGTCAAATCCTGCTATTAAGTCCTTTCATATCAACTTTTTGTCAAATCTGATCCCTTTGTGAAAGCAGAATTCCTCTGTTACCACAACATGGAAAATAAAGGATGCAGGCAATCTTTTTCCTTCCTAATACCAGTTTTGTAAAAGGGAACTTTGGGATATTGTTTAGAGCCCTATTGTCTCCTATTTAACCCCCAGCAGAGACCCAACTCCATAAAGGTCCATGCTGAGGCAGAAGGGTGTCATGCAGATATGATTGAACCAGCCTACTGACTGATAACTGAAGCCAGGCATACAGTCAGGGTCACGAGGCCATCATTCAAGTACAGGAAGAAACCTCAGAGCTCAACTAATTCAAACACCTTAGTTTACATTTAAGGAAAATGGTTCAAAGAATTAGTTAAGTGACTTTTCCAAGGTCACACTGGTAGAGAAAGTTCCTTTGCCCAAGCTTTATACTTATTTGGAAGCCTGAAGGGTCAACTAAGTGGGACAGTGAATAGAGAACCGATCCCAGAATAAAAAAAAGAGCAGAGTTCAAATCTGACCTTAGCCACTATTTAGTGGACAAGCCACTTACCGCTGTTTGCCTCAGTCTCCTTATCTATAAAATGATATAAAAGAAGATATAAAATGGAGAAAAAAAGTGACAAACCACTCCAATATCCTTGCCAGGAAAAGCCTAAATGGGGTCACAAAGAGTTGGATATAACTGAAAAATGACTGAATACTATGGAAGCCTGAAAAACAAGGACTATATTCCCTGAAAAGGAGATCCATTTGTTAAAGAAGTAGGATTAGGAAAAGTTTATCACCAGGAAATCATCCATCCTTCCAAAAAGATTGATTAAGCATATGCTGCATGGAGTTCAAGTGAGATGATGGCAAACATACTGCTTCTGAGTCAGAGGGCACCAAGCTCCTCTCTTCTGCTTTCTCCCTCTAGGGCATCAGTCAAGGATTCAGTTACTCCATTTGGAAAATAAAGGTTTTAGACACGTGTACAGGCACTTTCTGACTCCAGGCAGATACAGAATGGAACACATGTTCCTGAGCTCAAGGATTTTGTAACCAATCATGGGAGACTATATTAGTACAGAAGAAAATTAGGGCAAGACACTAATTCAGAATGAAGTGGTGGGACAAAAAGACCCTAGATTTGGATCCATTGGGTGTGACATTTTCAAACTATGTAGCTTAATATGTAATTTAACATGTAATATGTAAATTAATTATGTAATTTAATATCATTAGATCTCGATTAGCTCATCTGTAAAATGGGGGAAGATGGGTTATCATAAAGGTGAAATGAGATAATATACATAAAGAAATGACAATCATTAAATTGCTCCATAAATGTAAACTACTATATTAACAATAACTAGCATTTATAGATATTTGCAAAATGCTTTACTAATATCATCTCATTCGATCTTCACAGCTATTCTTGGTGGTAGATGATACTATTATTTCCATTTTACAGATGAGATAAATGAGACACAGGAGATAAACTGGCTTGTCCAGGATCACAAAATTTATGGGGATCTGAGGGTAGGATTTGAACTCAGATCTACCTAACTCTAGTCCAACACTCTAGACACTATACCAACTAGTTGCCATTTGCTTTATGCATGTACAGACCTGCCCTGAATAATAATACTCTGAGCCATTTTCATCTTTCTTGACCCTGCCAGTATTAACACACACTCTCACTCTTGAAATCATTGTGCTTTCAATTCCAATAGACTTGTGATGGAGAGAGCCATCTTCATCCAGAAAGAGGACTATGGGGACTGAATGTGGATCACAACATAGCATTTTCACCTTTCTTCTTGTTTTCTTGCTTTTTTTCCTTTCTCATTTTTTTCCTTTTCAATCGTACTTTTCTTGTGCAGCATGATAATTGTAGAAATATGTTTAGAAGAATTGCACGTTTAACATATAATGTATTACTTGCTGTGTAGGGAAGGGATGTAGGGGAGAAAGGGGGAGGAAAAATTTGGAACACAATGTTTTGCAAGGATGAATGTTGAAAACTATCTTTGCATGTTTTGAAAATAAAAGACTTATTAAAAATTTTAAAGAAATCATTGTGCATTACTTAGTGGATACTTCTTTTTAGTTACTTGTACATTCAGTACATTCTTCCATCTCTACAAACTCCTTGAAGGCAGAAACTTCTCATTTTTATTTTGAATCCTCAACATCTAACAGATTTTAGCACATAGCAAAAATTTAATAAGTATTTGTTAAATTGAATTCTTGAATTTTTCTTCATATTAACAGAAGATGCTAAATAAAATACTTGTTGACTGAATGAGCCCTTCATGATAAAGTGACTCTGTCACAAAGTCCTGAAACCCACTGGAATCAGTTGCTTTTTTATGTAAAACAGCTCTTATGGAAGTCCCTGAAAAATCAATTAAGTCAATAAACGTTGATTAAGTATCTGCTATTTGTTAGGCACTGTACTAAACACTGAACTATTTACCATTCAACTTTTCACATGCTAGCAAGGTAAATGTGATTGAAAACCACATCCCCTTTCGGTCCAACTAACCTTTCTAAACATAGCTTTAGTGAGTCCTCAAACAATAGTTTATTCCTGGGTCCACACTGAAAGCATCCTAGTTCAGTAAGATCTTCCAGAACTTGCTCTCTTCTGTTATAATCTCAAGTATCAAAGGTCCCATTACATTGAATTCCTATTCCTTATATTTTTGCCTGCCAGCATTTTGGATTTCCTTCACAGGCTAATTGTACAATATTTCAGAGTCCAATTCTTTTTGTACAGCAAAATAATGGTTTGGTCATGTATACTTATTGTGTATCTAATTTATGTTTTGATATATTTAACATCTATTGGTCATCCTGCCATCTGGGGGATGGGGTGGGGGAAAGGAGGGGAAAAATTGGAACAAGAGATTTGGCAATTGTCAATGCTGTAAAATTACCTATACATATAACTTGTAAATAAAAGGCTATTAAAAAAAACAAGCATAATCAAATTTTTCAAAAAAAAAAAAGTATCAAAGGTCACTTCCATTCCTAGAAGATTAGCATGGCTCATACAGGGATGATTTATAAGAGGCAGGATAGTATAACTTTATGAAATATTGGCCTTAGAATCAATAAGAACTAAGTCTAAATACCACCTTTATCATTTACTAGCTGTGATCAAAAACAACTCACTTAACCAGTCTAAGTCTCAGAGTCCTACATATAAAAGATTGAACGAAATAATGTCTAACGTCCCTCTCAGCCCTAGATGACAACAATAACAATGATAAATAATAATGGCTTCAAGTCCTCCAAGATTTGTAAAGTAGTTTTATTACTACTAATATTTTCCCATTTGATCTTTACAACAACCCCAGAAGGTGGATGCTATTACTATTCTTATTGTACAGATGAGGAGACTGAGGCACTCAGGGATTAAAGTACCCAAGGTCACACTGCTGATCCTTGACTCTAAGTTCAGCACTCTATCCAATGTTCCACTTATGATCCTATGACAATCTCATGAAAATGTATATCACTCCCCCTAATAGTGTGCTTTCCCCAAACTAATCAAGATATAACTGCATACATGGGAAGGGGGATCAGAATATTGTTGTGATAAAATTGTATAGTTTTGTTTCTTCCAAGTTACCCTTCTGAATTAATGACTATACTGATTTCTAGAATGAAATTTGCCCAGAGCAGTTTTGCAGCAACTAAAAACTGTTATAAGAAGGCCCACTTCTTTACTTGCTTGCTGCTACCACTGCAACAATGCTGTCTCCATGGGAACAGGTGGGAGACATCTTGGGGTGGGGGTGGGGGTGGATTAGAAGAGCACATGGCAGGATGGAATGAGAAATATTCACAGAAGATGCTGCAATTGATAGCATTTTGCCAGAACCATGTTATTTACCCTCTGCTAGAAGAATATTCCCTACCTGACCAGCAAAGAATTATTTTCATTGTTATTCTATATGGGAAGCCTGGCCATAGCAAAGTGATACTGATATGCTTACCTCTGGATATCATGGTCCTTTACACTGTGCTCAGAGCCAAAAATATTTGCATTCCTGCACCCTTGATTAAAAAGTTGGCACAAAAACAGAAGTGGCCTCCATCAATTTGTTTTCAAGTCACTGAATGGGGAGATTAGCCAGAGAATGAGCAGAATATAGAGAAGCAAGAGGCAGAGAGCCTGAGCCCATCAGCCCAGTGCTCACTTAAGAACCCAAGTCATTCTGACCTTTCACTGCAAATAAATGGAAGAGAAAATGAAAGTTTAATGATGCTGGCCGACTTGTTACAGTGATTGCAATAAATTCCCAGCAAATTGCAGACTGCGGCATGGCACAGGTAAGCTGCTTTCTCAGGGACAAGAATGAATATTTTGTAAAGGACAAAAAAGGCAGGGGAGCCCAAAAGCAGTAGAGGAAGGTGACAGCTCCCTCTGGCTCTGAAAGAAAATAAAAAGGATTAGGCCAGAGGAGAAAGAAGGAAAGTGTCAGAGCTATGATTGACCCTGACTAGATAGATAGAATGAAAGAAAGATAGATAGATGATAAATAGATGATACACAAATAGACAGGCAGATAAATAAATAGACAGGCAGGCAGGTAGGGTGGAGAGAGGGAGAGGCAGGGGATGGACAGACAGACAGATGAATAGATAGATAAATAGATGTATAGATAGATGGATGAATGCACATACAGACAGATGGACAGACATAAAAATAGATAAGCAGGCAGACAGAAAGATGGATAGATAGATGATAGAGAGATAGGCAGACAGATAGATAATAGAAGACAAATAAATAGATAGATAGATGATAGGTAGCTAATATACATATATGCATGCATAAATATATGTGCCTATAGGGTAGTTAAGTGATGCAGTGGATAGAATACCAGGTCAAGAAAACCGCAGTTCAAATCTGGTCTCAGATACTTATTATCTGTGTGACCCTGGTCAAGCCATTTAACACTGTTTGCCTCAGTTTCCTCATCTGTATCTTTGTCAGGTAAACCCTAAATGAGATCATGAAGAATCTGAAATGACTAAATGACAAAAATATGTGTGTTTACATGTATCTCTGTGTTATATGTGTGTATGCATGTTTGCTTTCTGAGATGTTCTCTTGGTAGTTATCCTCATTCCCAGCATGTAAGGATCGGCAAGTACCCTCCCCTCAATACAGAGCACTGCAGAGGTATGTCAGTATGACATTTATAGAAGAGACCTTATGGTCAACTCCCTTATGTAACAGGCAAGGAAAACAGAATCCAGAGAAGTAAAAGAAATGACTGGCTTAAATTCATACATATCTATGATCATAAGATCATAAATCTTGAATTAACTATCCAAATCCCTTTTTACAAATGGGGAAAATGAGACCATGATTTGGCCAAACAAGTCAGAGGCTGAATTTAAAACTAGATTTTTCTGAACTGGGAGCCAAAGATCTTTTCATGATGTCAGTCATAGTAAATCCCATAGTTAAATCCCTCAAACAGAGCCAATACTTTGGCCCAGGTCTTCTAACTTTAAATCCTTGTAAAAAACCAAAACCAGTCAGTCCCATATTGCCATTTCACATTCTGGTTTTCTGATTTCTGGCACTGCCAGTTCCTGGTATTGACACCAGCCTTCTGGTCACCCCCTAGTATTGTTCTTAATAATTATTCCTTTGATTTTATGTTTCCTGAGAAGGGGATCCGCTAAACTATCAGGGTTTGTGAGGAGTGCTCAGGTTCCAGGTTGTGGGAAAGACATTCTCTGTCTTAGGATCACAGAACACAAATCCTAATGGACAACATCCGACTGATGTCAGAATACTAACAACAGAGCTGAATTCTTATAGAGGGGACAAGTGAGGCAATAAGGCACAATGATTAACATAAAATAAAAATCTCGAGAAATTCCATCCAAACTCTATATTAATCCATACAAAACACTTCCTTTTATTCAACATGTTCAGAATATTTTTCTTATTTTGAGAACATTGAAGAAAAGCCTGTGTTTTAAAACCTAGGGTCATTTTTATAGATGCTACTTCTAATCCAGTGATTCATAATCTTTTTTTAAAAAAACATCATGGGCCTCTTTGGCTGTCTGGTAAAGTCTATGAACACTTTCTTAAACTGATGTTTTTAAATGTATAGAAGAATGTATATAATATTATGGAAAAAGTTATATCAAAATACAGTTATTAGGAACAAAGTTGATTCTTGTTAATTGAAGAATAGCTAAATAAATTGTGGTACAGGAATGTAATCATATATTACTCTACTGTAAAAAATGAGCAATGTGATGAATACAAAGAAACATGGAAACAGCTACATGAACTGTGGCAGTGAAGAAAGCAGATCAAGAAAAATAACATTTACAATGATTACAACAATGTAAACAAGAAAAGTACCGAGAAAAGTTACAAAATTATAAAGAATAAGTATGTTGTTAAATAGAAGATATGAGAGGATACTTCCTACCCATCCCTTTACAGAGGCAAATGTTGTACATTACACATATTTTCTCTTTTTCAATGTATTGATCAGCTTTAGTGATTTCTTCCTCTACATTTTTTTTATTTTTAAAAAATTCTATTTGTTAAATGGGATGGCTCTCTGGGAGAGGGGGAAGGAAGGGTCATTCAATGAAATTATGGCAATATTTTAAAAGCTATCAATACATTTTTATATTGCAAAAAGAAATAGTTATCAAATTATTTCCAGAAAAAAAAGTTTATGTACCTCAGGTAAGAAGCATTCATGAATCTAAAACAAAAACTCACAATGAATAAAAATCAAATGAAATTATAAAGAAATTTAGTATGTGCCAAGCATTTGGTTAAACTCTAGGGATAAAAATATAAAAGAAAAATGATCCTCAAAGAGTTAACATTCTAATATAGCATGACAATTTATAGAAGGGAGGGATATCTATTGAAAGTAAAATTTCAGGGATGGAGAATAGATCAGTAGAGGCAATCAAATAACAATCCCTTTCCAGAAGCAATGGTAGTATTGTTGATGATTGATGATGTTAATGATTATTCCTAGAGGAAAAGATAGAAAGTGGAGGAGAGACAGGGTTGCAGATGGAGATACATGCCAGGAGGATAAAAAGAGAATATAGCCAGATACTTGAGGTCATCTTGATGTAGTAAGTTTTCTACAACAGACATGATCCCAAAGCATAAATCTACCAAAGACAGTGATTTCTAACTACTTTTCTATTTTTTGATGGAAGCCTTTGCCAGTCAACTTGACCCTGTCTTGCCACTGGACTCTGATGACTCTGGAAGAGAGAGTGGAGCTGATGACTTAATTCCAATTCACTTGCAAGTCATGATATAGCCTTCATGTCATTGATCCTCCTCCAGAATGAAAAATGAACAACATCTTTTGATGATTTTCTTCATCCATGAGTCTTTGACATTCTGTATTATTCTATTTCCTTTTGTTTCAGAGACCTACATTTCTGTCTTCTGGTTGTCATTTTCACCTGGTCATCTTTTACCTTACCCTCCAAATTAGACCACCAAAATCCATGCCCCAAGAGAGGTAACTCACTCAATTAAGCATTTCCAGAACCACATGTCCTCATTTTCCCATTGTCTATTTTCTGCCCTGAAAATATGAATAACCTCCCCTACCCCCTTTCTACCTCCTGTTCTAAAAATTACAAACAAACCATCATCACTCATTGCCTTTTAAGGTGACTCCTTCCCTATATGTGTTAGAAAATGTCTCACTTTTGCATGTGGATTCCTTACACTTAGCATAACACTTGGTACAATACATGCATAATGAATGCTTTTCATTCATTTATTTTGTCTCTGTCCAATCCAATGGAATGATTACATTAAATGAGTACAACCTCTGTGATCACCCTGAAGTATTTGTGAGATTCATTCTGTTAAGCATCCATTACATGTAAAACACTATGCTAGGTTCTGGAATATAGACAAAACAAAAAAACACCCCCTGTTTTCAAGAAGCTTATATTATACTAGGGGAATTAATGTGTAAACAGATAAATAGAGTTGATTATTTGAGAAAGAAGAGAAAGATCAGAAAAGACAATTCATAGAAGTATTATATGAGCTGAACTTTGAAAAGAGCCAAATACTTGAAGAAGAGGAGGTAAGGGCAAAATTAATTCCAAGCATGGAGAACAGCAGCCTGGGCAAAGGCACAGAGGCTGGAAATGGAATATCAAGATCAGGAAATAGATAATAGAACAGTTGGGCTGGAACATAGATTTTATTTAACAGGAGATTTGAGGAAAAAGAAGGGGAGAGATATGGTTCCTCTTTTTTATGTGTTGCAACTGAAATGCCTACCAATGTCCAAAAGGTACTTGATATTGGGAACTTGAGCTCCCAAAGGAGAGTTAGGGGGCTAGATTTATAAAGATAGATGGAAGTCATAGTTGCAGAGATAAATCCATGAACTAATAGAAACTGATGAGATCACCAAGAGAGCAGATGAAAGAGAGGAGAAAGGAACATCAGACAGAAACACACATGGTCAGAGGGCAGGACTTGAGTGATGACCCAGCAATGGAGTGCTCAGCTATGTAGGAACAGAAAAGGGAAAATCTAAGAATTAAAAAATGAAAAAGAAAATGAATGCAAAGACTCTGAGCCCTGTGAGCTTTGAAGATGACTGTTGAATAATACCATTTTGAGATAATGTGGCAAATGTACATCAGAGGCACCTTTGTGAGCACACTAGTGGTAAAGATGAATGCAAGCTTGCACGTATTAAGACTAAGACTACTCAGTTTCCAAGTCCATCCTTTATCCACTGTGTCTCCTTCAATAGGGGAATAAGCATTTATACACCACTTATTAAATACCAAACATTGCACTAAATGCTTTACAGATATAATCACATTTGATCCTCATAACAACCCTTCATTGTAGAAGCTATTATCATTCCTATTTCACAGTTGAGAAAACTGAGGCAGAGATTAAGGAGTCTTCCCATGAATGCGAGTTAAATGCCTGAGGCCAGATTCTGGATCCAGGCTCAGCACTCTATCCACTTAGACCTCTTAGCTGCTTCAATAGCTATTTCGAGTTGAGTTGAATTCTTTTTTAATTGAGTCCAATTCTTTGTGACTCCTTATGGGGCTTTCTTGGCAAGGATACTAGAGTAACTTGCCATTTCCTTCTTCAGCTCATTTTATAGGTAAGGAAACTGAGGCAAATGAGGTTAAGTGACTTTCTCAGGATCACACATGTAGAAATATCTGAGGCTAAATTTGAACTCATAAAGTTGAGCCTCCCTGACTCCAGACCTGGTGCTTTAATTAGTGTACCACCTAGGTGCCAAGCACACACAGCTAACTTAAGAAACATTCATCGTTAATTTAAGTTAGGAAGGGACCTTAGAGATCCTAGCATCATGAATTTGGTACTAGAAAGGACTTTAGAGATCATTTAATCCAACCCCTTCATTTTACAGATAAGGAAACAGACCAAGGAAGCAGCTCATCCAAGGATACCAAAGTTCTAAGGGGCAAAGTCAGTATTCTAATCTAGGTTCTTATAATTCCAAGTTCATGACTTTTCACATTGTCGTTCCCCCCCACCATGATCCCCAATATCAAACTGTTATTGGCATTCTAACCCCTGGGTGGTTAACATGCAATTTTTATTAAATAGCTTACAGTAAATAATCCATTCTCAAGTTGTTGCTTTTAGGATATGCCCTAATGCAAATTTAATACCACTTTGTTGGAAATCATTGGAACAGCAAGGTTGCTGAGTGTCTGCTATATAGTAAAGATGGCCTAGTTTGTTGTACTGGACCTTGGGCAGTAAATCTCTTATGACCTTATCTAATGATTTTTTTTTCCCCTTAGTTCAAAAACATCATCATAGCTTGTGGTCAGGAGGTGATTAAGTGTGTTTCTTAACAGCTCTCAATAGATTATATTATTTATGTCTCATTCTTTCCCTATCACTGATCTGGGTAATAAAGAGTCTGGCTCACAGCTATTAGCTCTGGTTAAACTGTCATGATGGGCTCCATCCTCCATTAGAAGGATTATGCTGAATTGTGGTTATCATCAGAGATGCATCTGTAACCAAGGCTTCTAACTCTGATCTTCCTTCACATTCCCTCTCTCTTCGGCCCAGACTTTTCTTGAAATCTCATGGTAGTACTTCTTTTTTGGAGGGAGATTGGTAGGGAGAAAGTTTCCAACTAACTATATCCTTGGAAGTCTATTTTTCCAGCTAAACTCTAGGAGAGCATGAATTGTGTCCCTGATTTAAAGGGGTTTGTGAATTTAGGATGAGGAAAATATATCTTTATTTTCACTAACCTTTAACTGAAACTAAGAATTCCTTTCAATTATAAATTGAAATGTGGGTAACAAGCCATTATCCTAAAAAGGAATCCATAGAGTTCATCAAAGTACTAAAAGATGTCCATGAAACAAAACAAAACAACAACAACAACAACAAAAGATGAGAACCCCTGATCTAGACCAGCCTCCTCCTTTTTTACAAATAAAGAAACTAAGGTAAAGCAACTTACCCAATGTTACTATTTTCTCATTCTAGTAAATATAAAAGCTGAGATTTGAACCTAGACCCTTTGCTTTGAATTCAGTGTTCTTGTCATTTAAATGCCATTTTGCATTCTGCATGTTAATTTGTTTGTTGATTCTCTCCTAGAATGTTAGAGTATAGTAGACTATAGGAATTAACCATGGATAAGCTATTCCTTAACTCTCTCACCTACTTTCCCTCACCTTAACTCTTTACTTCCCCCAACCTCTCTTCCTACTCCTAACTTCTCAGTCCCTCTCCCTAATTCCTCATCTTCCCCACCAATAATTCCTCTGATCACATGACCTTCTTCATTCCTAACTCATCAAGTTCCCTGATATCTAGCTTTTTGTTCTTTTCCCTAACTTTTGCCTCCTATCCCCCCATTCCTTTGCATCTAACTTTCCATGTTACATTCAGTTTCTCCTCCTTCCTCTCCCCAAAATACACAAAAACTTTTTAATATGTTGGATATTTTACAAAAATTCATAAATTTCTTGGATGTTCCATAGGAGGTAGTGACCCAGGTCAGAGGAAGCATCTAATGCTGCAAAAACCTAGCTTATAGGTTCCTTCAGTATAAAGTTCATCTCCTTGGTATAAGTATTCTCTCTCTATCATGGAAGATTATAATTCATATAGGCCTTTTCATCCATGTGTTTATTGATGATGTCCTTTCATAACTAATACCACACACACAAAATCTATGTCCTGGAAGTCCCCCTATAAGTCTTTTAATATTTTTGGCATTACAATATGCTAAAGCCATCCATCTATTTTACCTTGCTATGACTATATGACTGTCCCATCTCCATTTCTGATTGCACATATCCTTCATGACATCTTTTATGTCACTTGCAATAGACCTGAGAAGTACAAGATGGGGAATACTATAAAGTTGTTCATCTGAAAAAAAACCTAGGACTTATAGTGGATCATGAGCTCAGCATACATCGGCAATATGAAAAGAGAGCTGATTAAATTTTAGGCTACATACAGAATGTCATAGCATTCAAGAATGCAGGGTCATACTCCATTCTGTCCTGTTTAAAACACATATTGTGCCCTAGTCTGGGAACCCCATTTTAGTAAGCATGCTAATAAACTGCCAAAAGAAAGACAAGCAAGATGGCAATGGGCTTCAAGTACATTACATGCATGAGTAGGTTGAAGGATCATGAGATCATAGATTTATAATTGGAAGCATATCCAGAGACTAAATAGGATGTTTAGCCCAGAGAAGACTTAAGGGAAACATGATAATTGTCTTAAAAAATTTGAAGAGTTTTCATGTGGAAGAAAGATCAGATTTGTTCTGTTTGGTACCCAAGGGCAGAACTAAGAACGATAGTTAGAAGCAGTAAAGATGATAATTTCAACTTAGTATAAGAAAAAAAAATCTCCTGATAAATAGTACAATGAAATTCCTCAGAAACTGGGAAGAAATCCCTTGTGGAATTCAATGGAATTGAATAGTCTTCAATAGAAGGTCAGATGACCACCCAAATGACCACTCTAGCTAGGCTTTTTATTCAGGTATGAGTTGTACTAAATGTTTTTTGACTGTTCTAATTTGGGACTTCAGTGATTCTGCCACTGATTTCATTTGTGTATTTTGGAATGGCAAGATACAAATAGACCAGTTATCCAAAATGAGAAAGAACACGGAAGTTCACCATTGGACCAAATACTACCTAGCTCTCTGCCCCCTGAATTGGATAGAAACCCTGAGCTTCCTCCCCTCCTTTTTAGATGTCTCTTTGTCACATTCATGGCTGTCTTTTTTTTTTTTTTTTTTTTTTGTTATTTTTTACATTTAATGATTTGACTGCTCCGGACTTTGCTTGAAAAACAATCATTGTAAGAGATGTTAGGGGCTTACTATAAGTTTGATTTTTAGATGAAAAAGGTCATTTGCCATGAAATAAGTTATCAATCACTGAAGAATTAACTAAACAAAGTTTACTTTGTCCTAAAACATGGTGTCCCAGAAGTCTTAGCAAAGTTTTAAGCTGTTACAGTTATAATAGTTTAAAATATTAAATAAAAAATGAATTAATGAAAATTAAGTAAAATTATTGCTATAATAGTTTAAACCGTCCAACAACTTTTAGGACACCCTGTATAGCAAAGATATGCCATAAGAATATAATGATACTTATCTACTATTGATGCGCAGCCCATCTTGCAGCTTCTAAATGGAAAATATCAGAATGTTGAGTGTTATGTGGTCTTCAAGCATCTACCAGTTCAGCTAGTTTCTTCTCCATGTGGTTGGGATTTTTTATGACATAAAATGTCTAGGAGACAACATTAAGTGAGGTAGGGAGCAATCAAGATCCAGAAATAATTTTATCACTTTTTTAGGGGAAAGTAATCTCTTTTGAGGAGCAACTAGGTGGCACAGTGAATAGAGTGCCAGATCTAGAGTCCAAAAGACACCTCTTCCTCGATTAAAATTTGGCCTCAGATACTTACTATCTGTGTAACCCTGAGCAAGTCATTTAACCCTGTTTGCCTCAGTTTCCTCACATGTAAAAATTAACTGAAGAAGGAAATGGCAAACCACTCCAATATCTTTGTCAAGAAAACCCCAGATGAGTTCATAAATAGTCAAAAATGACTGAACACCAATAATCCTTGTTGAATCCCTGCTATAGGGGAAAAGGGGGAGGCCTGGTAATATTGGTCCAATCACAGAAGACAAAAACAATTTTAAAAATCAGTGTAGAAAGGTGGTTTAAAGCTGCAGACCAATCAGATGTTAGGAACATGAGAGCCACATCTCTCACACACTGGCCATTCACATTCTTCTTTCCTGAATAGGATTTTGTTTTTCTTTTTCAATCAAGTACCTTTGTCATGTTATCATCCTGGATCTGGAAGCTTTGACATAAGAATGATTAGGTCAAAGGCACTAGATCCTTCTCCAAGCCAATCTAATAGACAAATAACCAACTTCCGTTTAGGATTCAGCAGTCTATCTGGGTCTATGCTAATCCAACCTGAACTGGGAATGGGTCATCAACCCCACTTTCTCCTCTCTCTTTACTGGTACATACCAGGATGACTAAACTGAGACAGGAAGCAGGATCTTTGCCTACAATGCCTCTGTAAGGACAGAGTAGATTTAAGGTGACTACTCATGGGCACATATATTCTTTATCTGGGAAACCAATTCACTCAGATGAAGTACCACCTGCTATATGAAGCCTTTCCTGATTCCCACTCAGTTGTTAGAGTTTCTTTCACACTCAAAATCACCTTACACTGATTTTTAGTGTTTTATATATGTTATATGTGTGCTTATAAATAGATTTAGACATCTAGAGAAATATATGTCAAATCTTCCCTGTCAGAAGGACCAGGACTATTTTTAATATGTAAAGCATCTCACACAGTGTCTAGGATATAATAGACATTTAATAAATTTTTTTAGTTATTTCATTGTCTAATTGATGTAACCCAACTAGACCAGTCATCTTGATGATGGGATGATTGATCTTGTCCCCTTTTAATGCATATACACAGAAAGAGAGAGAGAGAGAGAGAGAGAGAGAGAGAGAGAGAGAGAGAGAGAGAGATTTAACCTTATATAAATTTAGATTATGTAGAAATTAAAGACCAGCTACCCAAAAGCATGTCTTAGTAGACCTCTCCTCCCAGCATCAGGTAAAAAAATCTTCATTTTTAAAAAACTTTCTGTTTCTTGGGTCCAGAACTCTCTTGATAATGCTATTACAAAATCTCCATGGTATCATTTTTCTTATTAACACTGATAGAACCAGCAAAGAAATAGCTTCCTGGTCTTCAAGGGCACTGCAGAGGAGTAGGTGGTGCATTGCCAGCCACTCATCTTTCATATCTGGACTGCAAAAAAAGGGGACATAAGACTTGGCTCTAAAGGTCAATAGGAGGGAGAGGTAGTGTTGAAGTATATCTAGCTCAAGAAATATGGAAGATTCCCTTCAGTGGGAAATAGTGACACTGGACTTTAATTCAGGAGATTCAAGTTGTAGTTCTAGCTCTTCATTAACTTGAGATATTGGGCAAGTCACTGTCATTTAAAAATGAGTTGAGGTAAACAGGAAAGTTTAGTCTGAAGAAGAGAGGATTTAGGGTAGATAATGGATACCTTTAAGTATTTGAAGGACTCTCACTTGAAGGACAAATTCAATTTTTTTACTCCAAAGCGGAGTAGAATAATAACAATCCACATTTATATAGCACTTTAAGGTTTGTAAAACATATTATAGACATTATCTACTTGATCCAACAAGAGGAGCAATGGATAGAAGTTGCAAAGGGGAATATGCAGATTTAGTAGTAAGGGCATTTAACTTTCTAATAATTAGAGCTATCTAGAAATCCTGGGTTCAAATCTGACCCCAGTAATGGACAGGAAATATTACTCTGAGCAAGTCAATGAATTACTACTCGATTCAGGTTGCTCGTATACAAAGGGGGCATAATAATAGCACATACCTCACAGGGCTATTGTAAGGATCAAATTAGTAGATAAAGTAAATTAGGTAAAGTGTTTAGCATAGGGGCTGGCATATAGCAAGAGCTTCATCAAAGCTTTTTCTCTTCTCTCTATAAGTTCTCAAGTGAGCTGGATGCCCACATGCCAAGTATATAATTAAAGAGGACTTTTGGCCAGATGTACTAGAGGATCAAGAGGGTCCCTTCCAACTATAAGATTCTGAATCTGAGTCAATTTAATATCTCAACCTCAGTTTTCTTATCTGCAGTATGGGGGAAATGCTTTGCATATGTGAAGCCAGAAGCTAAATCAATATTACCTTGAAGCTCCAACGATATTAAAGATCTATGAAGAGGCAGCACTCCCCAGCAGTAAGAGAGGCAATGGAGTTAGTCAAAATAATTCTTCCTCATATATCCTAGAGATTCCACCTATTCAGTATTATACCCATCTCTTCTCTTTTCTTGTTGTCACCCCCAGTACAAGTTTTCTTTAACATCTGCCTGAACTGCCAAAATACTCTTCTAATAGATTTTCTGGCCTCCTTTATGCTGGCTCAATTCTTCAATCCATTCTTCTGGATCACTTCCAGGTTAATTTCATCTATTCATAGATCTAATTCATGTCACTCCTCTGCTCAAAAAGCTTTAATAGCTCCCTATTACATATTGACTAAAATTCAGATTTCTTTGCCTGGTCTTCAATGCCTTCCATGATTTAATGACACCCTGAATTATCATCTTATTTCATACTTTTCTTTCATAAAACTAGACTATTTTCTATCCACAGAACAGATCCAACATATACTGTCTATTTTGTACACACTATTTTCCATGACTAGAAAATCCTTCTTCCCCATCTTCACCTGTTAAATTCCTACCTGCCCCTTAGAGCCCAACTGAACTACCATTTCCTCCATGAAGCCATTCTTTCTTTAGTTCTTCCTAACTTTTTCTATCATACCTCAGAGAATATTCTGCTCTGAAAATCTCTCATATGCTCTTCTGTTTTTTTAATTATTATTGTAATCTATGTGAGTCATATTCTCAAGTAGACTATAAGGTATATGAGAACAGAAACAGTTTATTATTCAAACTTTAAATTTCCTCCCATTTTCTAGCCCAATGCTTTATACACTATAGATCCAAAACAATATCCTGTGTTTTCAACAATGCACCTCTTTTTAGAAAGCCTTTAAAATTTTTATTGATATCTTTAGTTTTTATATCACCTTTGTTTCTAAAGCATATCTCACCTCCTGGTTCTTGGTGTCTCTACTTAATTTTCCACAAGCTTTATGTCAATGTTAACATTCTGTATAAAAGCAACTATGAATGTATCCTGTCTTACAACCTCTGCATTGAATAGAGGCACAATGATGTCTGAAAGTGTCAGTAGTGTGGATGCTAGGTAGGAATAGGTTACTGCCATTTCCTTATATGCATAGCATCAGTATAACAAAGAATAAGAAAAAGAAAAAAGCAACTAAGCAAAGCTAAGCAACATATTAACTGAACCTGAAAATCAATGTAAAATAATAATAACCAAAAAGATAGGTAACCTGTATATATAGTGACTTAAAGTTTACATATTCTTCCCATATCTTATTCCATTTGATCTTTACAATACCCTTGTCAGTCCATTCAAAATTCCATGCCCAGAGTCCTTCACCTCTGCAAAGAAGGGAATTTCTAGATCTTTCTATGTCTCTTGCAAGCTTTGAGTTTGGGGACTAAATGCATAGAAGATGTGTGAGAAAAGGTATTCAGCCAGCCTTATTTCAAGAACATAGAATAATATATGAAGCCCTGGAGTTATCATGTTATCCATGAAATTTAATATTAAAAATTCTCCTACCTTTTCAGCTTTTGCATATTGTCTTTCCCCATTCAATTATAAACTCCTCAAGGGCAGGGATTATCTTTGTTTTTATTTGTATTTGTATCCTCATCATTAGCACAATAGTTGACAAATAGAAGGCATCTAATAAATGTTCTTTGACTACTGACTGACTAAGAGATCTAGATGAAAGTCTCTAGCATATTTAATTAGATAAATTATCTATGGACAATTTTGGAAGATCATGAATAAGAACTGTACAACCAAAGGAAGGTTTGCCATAATAAAAATACCTTTCATTATCAGTGAGACCATAGACCAATTTGAAAAACCTCTGTGCCCAGTTTCACAATATCTAAGATTTACACTGACCTGAGAGCCCCAAGCCTTGGTAGCCATCCAAAAAGTAGCCTGTGTAAGAGGACAGAAGTAGGTGTTGATCAGGAAAAAAAGAAAGGGTAAGAGGAAGGAAGTTTAAAATATGGAAAGGGAGTAGAGATGGATAAAGAAGTGGAAGGAGGGGGGAAGGAAATAATGGGGATGAATAAAGTAGGAATTGAAGGATAGAAAAGGAAATGATAAATAATAAATGAGGAGGATGTAGAGTCAAGAAAGGGAAGAGTCAAAAAATAAATAGAAGGAATTGGAAAGTTCATTGTGAAGGGAAAGCTCTAGGGTGTCAAAGTGAATAGGACTAAACTGGTAATGAGACCAGTGTACTCTGTCTTCCCTTATCAAACCATTAATATTGATTGATTGATTCATTGATGGTAGCCTTTCCCTAACTGGAAGCCTTGAAACAAAAGCTAAATGACCTCCAGAAGATGATAAAGGCATTCATGTTCAAGGACAGGTTCTAATTCCCTTTCTGACATTGTGTGACATTCTATGACTTTGTGATCTCACTCATTCCTAATAGCAACTCTTGTGAATCAAGTACAATGGATGCTGTTATCTTCCTTTAACAGATGCGAATATTAAAATTCTGAAAGATTTAATGACTGCTAAGTAAACTAAAGTGTCCTCTGAAAGAGTCTTCTTTTCTCAGTTTATTATAAAGAAAAGGGTGGGGAGTAATCATTTGCTTTTCTTGGTAGTTTAAACAAATCTGACACATTTATTACATATTAAAACACACCTACTATGTGTAATCCACTATTTCCCTTTAAGACATTTGCTCTATTTTAAGGTATTAGACAAATTTGGGGAAAGGACATGTCAGTGACCTATTCCCACCCAGCAGCCATAGACCTAATAATTTTAGTCATCATTGTTACCTGGCTCAGTGCTGAAGTTACAGAATTCAACTTGTACAGAGTTCCTCCTTGGAGGATGTTAGCATTAATACAGAATTCACAGAAAATCTGGGCAGTGGCACTGACTATGTGCTTCTGTTGCCAGACAGCAGCAATCCTCCATCTGGACCAGGATTTGGGGATATTTAACTACTGCACAAAGCAAACCCAAGGCAATTGTGAAGAAAAAAAATTAATCTTGTTAAAATCCCCTGCATCCTGTCATCTCCCCCATTCAAAAACCTTCAACAGCAGATCCACATTGCTGGGCAGTAAAAATTCAAATATGTTTCCTGTCCTTCAATCTGGCCCAAACTTAGCTTTCCAAACTTATCCCTATGTTCTATCCTCTACCCAGACTATTCTACTCACTATTCCCCATATTTAAACTCAACATTTTAGAGCTGAGAGTGCTCTTAAAGACCATGTTGCCTAATTCCCTCATTTTATAGATGAGAACCATGAGGGCTTTAGAAGTTCAGGTTACACAGATGATGAGTGCCTAAGGCAGAATTTGAACTCAACTCTTTCTAATTCCAGCACTTGTACCACGTGTCCACTTAGATTCCTGCCTCTGAGCATTAACAGATACAATTTAGCTGCATTTCCACATTCTTCAAGGCCCAGATTAAGTCTCACTTGCTCTGTGAAGAATTCCTGACTGGGCATACATAGTGTTTTCTCATTCCTCCCAAAGCGGAAGGTATTTGTTATGTCATTTGGCATTTGTACATTGTTGTCATTTACTGTTCAAGTTTGTGTGTCCTATATCTCCAGCCAAACTGCAAGCTGTGGAAACAGAGATTGTCTCAGACTTCCTTGCATTCCCCACATGGTACTGTGTTTTACAAATGTTTGCCATAGCGGGTGCTAATAGCATCGTTGAATCACCAAATTTAGTGCTAGAAAGGACTTCTTGTTAATGTTGCTGTTGTTGCTTAATTGTTTTCAATCATATCTGATTCTTCATGACCCCATTTGGGTTATTTTTTTTTTTGGCAAAAACACTGGAGAAGTTTGGCATTTTCTTCTCCAGTTCATTTGATAGATGAGGAAACTGAGGCAAACAGAATTAAGTGACTTGTTCAAGGTCACATAGCTAATGTCTGAGGTCACATTTGAATTCAGGTCTTCCTGACTCCAGACCAAGCACCCTATCCAGCCAACTTCTCTGACCCCTTTAGAGAATATCTAACACAATTCTCTCATTTTACTAGTGAATAAATTGGGGTGCAGAGAGGTTAAGTCAGTTCTCTAAGATCCCACAGGTTGTAAGTGGCAGCAAACCTATGATTGCAGATAATGTCCATTGAATTCAAATTCAAGGTCTTTTCACTGCTCCTCTATATATTTCTTGAATGAATGAACAATAAATAGTACAGGACTTCCAAAGTGGCTAGTCATCTCATAAGTCAGGAAAATCCAGGAGTCATGGCTTCCTTGGACAAATGTTGCTAATTCAATTTAATTTAGTAAGAACCTACTATGGGCAAAGTAGTGGACTTGTCTGATCACATTATTTCAAATATGTTTTCTTGTCTGATGATTTTTCTTACATATCATGCTCTTAAAAGGTCTTTCAAGTTGGGAAACATATTTCTTTGACTTTCAGAATATAAGTGCTCGGTGCAAAAAAAAAATTTAGGAATCAGGTCACCTAATTAATAACTACAGCAATCTGTCATTCAGAAAGCATTTAATAATTTTTCATTAAGGGCTTGCCCTTATTAATGAAATATATTTATATATATATATATATATATATATATATATATATATCAAGCTTCTATTTTGTACAAAGCTTGGTTCCAAACATAACTATGCCTGTTTCTATAGGACTTCATGATTTACCAAGGTTTAGAACAACCCTGTAAGATAAATAGTGAAATTAATCTTATTCCCATATTGTAAATGAGGAAAGTGAGACTCCTAGAGGTTGTGTCTGGCCCACACTAATAATTAATGAAAGCAGATTTCTAACGCGTCTCCTGTTCCAAGACTTTGCTTCTGTCCTTGGAAGCTGTCCTGCCTGTGAAAGAACTTATATATTAATTGGTAATAAGACATTTACATGAAAAGATAATTAACAATAATATCTAGTATTTATATAGAACTTTAAGATTTGCAAAGCCCTTTACATACATTTTCTCATTTCATTCTTGCAGAAGTAGGTGCTACTATTATCCCCTTTCTATAGATGAGGAAATTAAGATTTACAGAGACTTAGCTATAAAGAATTAGCTACTAAATCCCTGAGGCAGAATTTGAATTTAGATTTTCACGATTTGAAAGCCAGAACTCAATTCAATGAACCATTTAGCTGCTTATCTACATAGAGAATCAATTAAGAATAATGAATGAAGAGCCTGCCCTGGAGTTAGGAAAACCTGGGTTCAGTTCCCACCTCTGACATATAGTATCCCATGACTCTAGGAAAGTTTTTTTTGAAAGCCTATGTTGTTGTTCAGTCATTTCAGGTGTGTAGAATTCTTTGTGACCCCATTTAGAATTTTCTTAGCAAAGATACTGGAATGGTTTGCCATTTACTTCTTTAGCTCATTTTATAGATGAAGAAACTAAGGCAAAGAGGGTTATTAACTCTCTAACTTGCAGAATAGTTGATCTGCATTCTTAAGAGGAATTAATCTGCATTCCTCTTTGGAGAATCAATCAAGAATCATCAATACTATTGAGTAATCACCTACAGCATTAAAAAATTAGAAAATCTACATCACTGGAAAGTCAACCATCTATATCACTGAAAGCTTAAGTCCAGACTAATATTAGAGCAGAAGTTGCAAATGAATGGTTCAGTGTCATAGAAGTCCAGGAAACAATAAGTCTGGCTGGGGTGACCAGGAGACATAGAAAATGAAAACTTAAATTAAGCCTTAAAGAATGGATGGGAATTGTTCATATAGAGTACAAGCAGATGGTCATTAAGTCTCAGTAGTTACATGAATAAAGATATAGCATTCATAATTATCATGTCATGTAATAATAATTGTATGGTGTTGGTGTGGTATTAGTGAAAAAAATCAGAGGAAATGATCTCAAACCTCTCCATGCTTCAGCTCATCTGTAAAATGAAGGAGTTGGGCCAGATGGCTTCTTGGCTCACACAGCTTTAGATCTATAATCTTGTGTATTAGAGATGATGAAATTGACCACCCTGATTGTTTCATATTGGGAAGAAATATGAAATGAGATGGGATAGGATAAGGTCAGAATAAAGAGGGTCTTGAATTCCAGGTAGAAGTATTTAAGTTAAATACTTCTGCTTATTCTGAAGATAATCATTTATTAGACCGAGAAAAATGCTGCAGCTTAATAATAAATTTCAGGACACTGAAAAAACCCAAGTCCCTCCTGTACAATATGTGTGCAACTCAAATACTTTACAATTTAAAAGATTCACATTTTCTTGGAATAGAAAAACCCTTTATTGACACAAATTTCAATTTTTTGTCTAAGTATATGGTCTTCAGTTTTCTTATGCAATGGTCAGCTTTCTAATGACCAGTCTCTTGGAATTTAGCTAACAGTCCTTATAATTCTTAATAAACTTGTTTCTTCCAACTTAGTGAGAGACCTACCAGAATACACTTTCCAGTGAAATGGTCCTTGAAAACCCAGGGTTACCTCTCCCCCAGAGTCAAGCACCAGTAGAAGACTCTAATAGAGGATTTTGACCCTACTTAATAATTATTTGTAGAATGAATTCTTACATAAAATGACTTATGGCCACTCAGAAGAGAAGCTCCTAATAACCCATGTATGACAAAACAAATGAATGAAACATTTCTTCCATCCAAACTATGACATGCAATTGGGTGAGCAGTTCAATGAACAAATCCATCAGTACACATACCTAGGCAGAAACCAAAATTTATTAGAAGGAAAAAAGTGGGATAGATGGCATGTGAGAAGCTTCTCAGTGTCTTAAATGATCCTATGCTGATATTCTCACCACAAATGCCCATCATTTTAATGCCATTACTTTTTTAGTGTTGACTATATGGCTATAGATACTAGAATAGCATAATCTCTAAGCAATAAAAAATAAAAATAATTATAGTGCTGCAAAGAGCAATGAAGAGATGTGTGTAGTACAAGTAAGCTACAAAATAGTTTAAAAAATACTTTCAAAATTAATCTTTGTTCAAGAAATGGATATTAACAATGATATAAAAGATGAAAATAAAGAATCGGATTGGGGATGTGGTGGGGGGAAGAAGCTAGTGCAAAGCTTGAGTATTGTATCAGTACTCAAAGACTAGGAAAGCCTCTAAAACAATGAATATGTATTCATTTATTATATATATATAATAAATATTCATTTATTCAAAGCACTTATAGGAAATCATGCATAGAAATAACACAAGGTGAAGGGACATAGATAAGTCTGTTCTATACTGATGGAAAGGAGTACCTCTACCAATGATTTTATGAATTTTATTGAGCTATTAAAGTCTCAGTTTTATTACATTCTAATTCATTTAAAATATATTGCCTAGCAGCAGCTGGTTAATGTACTGAATAGAGCACCAGCCCTGAAGTCAGGAGGACTTGAATTCAAATGTGGCCTCAGACACTTAATATTTCCTGGCTGTATGACCCTGGGCAAGTAACTTAACTCCAATTACCTTGGGGAGGAAAAAAAGTATATATAGATATAGATATAGATATACACATATATATTACCTATTTGTTGTGGATGTGGTAGCCCTGCTATTCAGCATACTGGATTAACCTGGTACTCCCACTTCCTGACCATATTTTGTTTTATTGAAAAAGGGAGAGAGAGGAAAGAATAAACACTTGTAACCTCATAAATGTAAGGAACTCCCTTCACTAACATAGGTTAACAACTCAACTGCAATATGTATTTTTTTCCAGAAGTGAGGCTAATTGTTTATATTTTAATTTTTTTTAAAAAATTGTACATTCATTTTAAATATGTTTCCACATGAGTCATGTTGGGGAAGAAAAATCAGAATTAAAAGTGAAAAACCACAAAAAAAAAAAAAAGAAAAGAAAAGAAAAGAAAAATGTATGCTTTGATGTGTATTCAGTCTCCATAGTTCTCTCTCTGGCATTTTCCATCTGAAACTTTCTGGAATTGTTTTGGATCACTGAATTGTTGAAAAAAGCTAAGTCTATCATAGTTGATCATCTTGCTCATTATATCATCTTGCTGTTACTGTGTTCAAAGTTTTCCTGGTTCTGCTCACTTCATTCAGCTTCAGCTCATGTAAGTCTTTCCAGGCTTTTCTGAAATCAGCCTGCTCATCATTTCTTATAGAACAATAATATTCCTTTACATTCGTGTACCATAACTGATTCAGCCATTCACCAATTGAAAGGTATCTACTCATTTTTTAATCTTTTGCCACTACAAAAAGAGCTGCTAGAAACATTTTTTACACATGTGGGACCTTTTCCCTATTTTATGATTTTTGGGAGAATACAAATCCAGTAGTAGTGACAATGGGTCAAAGGGTATGCAGAGTTTTATAGCCCTTTGGGAATAGTTCCAAACTGGTCTCCAGAACAGAATTCTACCACCAGTTCCACCAACAATTCATTAATATCCCAGTTTTCCCATAACCCCATCCAACATTTATCATTACCTTTTCTTGTAATTTTAGCCAATCTGAGAGGTGTGAGATGGTACCTCAGAGTTGTTTTAATTTACATTTATCTAATCAATACTGATTTAGAGCATTTTTTCATATGACTATAAATGGCTTTAATTTCTTCATCTGAAAATTGCCTGTTGATATCTTTTGACCATTTATCAATTGGGGAATGACTTGTATTCTTATAAATTTATCTCAGTTCTCCATATCTTTTAGAAGTAAGGCCTTTACCAAAAAGACTGGCTATAAAAATTATTTCCCAGATTTCTGCTTTCTTGGCTACATTAGCTTTTTGTGCAAAAATCTTTGTAATTTAATGTAATCAAAATTATCCATTTTGCATTTCAAAATGCAACATATAAATTTCAAGCTATTTGGAATATTAGAAATCATCTAATCCAAACTCTTCATTTTATTCCATAAATAAGTTTAATTTCATAAATTAAAAATAAAATAAATTACATTTTCCCCAGAAGAAAAAAAGAACATAAAAGGATCACGCAGGTAGTAATTAAAATGTTGCCTAAAATATTAAGAGGTTACTTAGCTTGCCCTTATTCACCCAGCTTGTTATCATAGGTAGTTCTGGAACATGGAACTTCCTGACTTCTCAGTCATACCTCTAGCTGCCCCAATGGGCTGCCTCTTTCCTTGCATATCATATATTTTTTCTAATTTAGTTGGGCAATTTTCAATCATGCAAAGAACTTCCCCTTCCAACCAAGAGTTAAATTCAAGTCCTAGGACTTTTCTAACTGCAGTCATCAGTCAGGAAGTTAGTGCTACAGGTCCTTGGCTGCCTCAAGAAATGCTTTGAATAGCTAAAGGCACCCCCGGCTGCCTTGTCTTTGCTTGTGCATGCTGTCCTAGTTCCGATGCTCATCAGCACATTTCTGCTGAACAGACTAAAATGATGAGAGGGCTTATTTCCCACCACATTTCTGCTGATCAAAGCCTTCAACCGATAAACTGACTTGGCTTCTGATCCACAGCTGCCCTTCCAACCCCCAAAGCCGCTGAGCTGCACTCTTATTTCCCCTCAAGTGTTCATCAAAACCCTCTTAGGAAGAGGAGAGGTACATGCAGTCAGTCCTCTGAGAGGTGAGGGCACTGGTTTGTTTTATGAGGATCCACACACACCCCCTTTTCCTTTTTATGTAACCAATGAGTCACTGAAAAAGCTTGGATCTCTCCTGCATCCGTAACTCAAATCACATTTCCCCATAGCCTTCAAAATTTCAGACTGATTTATATCTATACATATATGTGTGTATATATACATAGATATGCATGTGTTTGTATATATATGCATATATATGTGTGGAGAGAGGGGAAGAGACAGAGACAGAGAGAAACAAATACACAGAACATTAATTAAGTACTTACTCTGTGCCAGGCACTATGATAAATGCTGTGAATGCAAATAAAAGCAAACAAGATAGTCCCAATTTGAGGAGCTTACATTCTAATGGGGGTAAGGATAACCAGAGCTCCAGGGACAGAGTCTAAGTTTCTGATGGGGAGTAGATGTGGATGTAAGCCAGAGAGCAGGTCCCATAGTTTGGAGATGGCCAGGAAGGAGAAGGGGGAGGCCTAGATAAAAGTAAAAACTTATCTAACAGAGGCCAGAGTTATTTAAAGGATAATACAAGTTTTCTGTGCAGAAGCTTTTGGAGAATTCACAACTCAGTGGAGAAATAGCTGGAAAATGGATTAATCAAGGACATTCAATTGACATCAGCTCCTAATGCTTTTGCATCCTCTGGGCCCCCTACCATTCCCATGACCTCCTTGTCAAGTATTTTCTTTAAGATAGTATTTCATGGATTTATATTTTTTCTGCTCTCAGTATTCCCTCTACCAGCTCAAGTTGAAAATCTTTTATGATTTAGTAAATGGTTTTTGAGAAATGCTGTGGTTGAAAGACTCATCTCTCTGTGGTGCTTCTTCAATACAAGTAATTATCTCTAAATATGTCATTTGAAAACTCTGAAGCAGATAAGTGTCACAGTAGATTGAACACTGGACCAAGAGTCAGAAGACTCAAGTTCAAATGCAACCTCAGATACTATTTTGTGACCTTGGGTAAGTCACTCAGCCTCTGCTTCTATTTCCTCAATTATAAAATGGTGATAATAATATCAACTTACCTCCCAGGGTTGATATAAGGATCATAAAACAATATTTTTAAAGTACCTAGCATATAGTAGATATTGCATAAATGCTAACTATTATTTTTATTATTAAACACAATAAAGGACTATGCTCTTCAAAGTAAACTTCTCCAAGAGAAGTTTGAGAAGAGTTAAATGAACAGCTATAAAGTGAAGTAAGTACAATGAGGAAAAACAACATACATAATGACTGCAACAATGTAAGTACAAACAACAATAACAATAAAACCATAGAAATTGAATGCCCTGAAATTACAATGACCAATTGATGTTATTGAGTCATTTCAGTCATATCCAACTCTTTAAAACCCCATTTGGGGTTTTCTTGGTAAAGATATTGGAGTGGTTTTCCATTTCCTTTTCCATCTCATTTTATAAATGAAGAATTGAGGGAAGGTTAGATGACTTGCCCAGGGTCACACAGTTATTAACTGAGGCCAGATTTGAACTCAGGTTCTCCTGACTCCAGAACTATCACTCTATCCTCTTCACCACATAACTGCTCCTATAATGACCAAGCTTGACCCCAAAGAAGATATATGAAAAAATCAGTTCCCCATCTCTTTTGTAGAGATGGAAGGGTATAGTTATGGAATACTGCATATAATGTCAGACTTTATTTTTATTTAATTTCTCTGGACTTTTTGCCCACTTTAATAGTCTACTGTAAGGAATGAGTCTCTAGGAGAAGAAGGGAAGGGAAAGGATATGTTGAGAAATATAAATAATGTAAAAACAAGTTATCAATGCAATTTTAATTTTTTTAATTACTATCTCCTAAATCCTTTAGAAATGCTTTTGAACTGTTTTATTGAGTTCTGAATCTTGCACAATGGCTAGTAATAAAAACAAACATATTAAGGACATATTGTGCATAGAGGACTGTGCTGGGGGTTAGAGGGGACAAGTTTAATTAATCCTTAGTTTCAAGGAACTAAGTCTGTTAGAGTGATAAAAGAGAAAATCTTATGCCTTATGCAGATTACATCATTACCATAGGATTGATTATTGCTGGGTGGTGTAATAAATAGAATTTTGGACTGCATTCAGGAAGATCTGTATTCAAATACAGCTTTAGACACTTTTGATGCCGTTATTCAGTTTCTTCAGTTGTGTCCGACTCTCCATACCTCATTTGGAGTTTTCTTGGCAAAGATAGTAGAGTAATTTGCCATTTCCTTCTCATTTTATAGGCAAATTGGGTTAAGTGACAGGACCACATAGCTAACAAATGCCTAAAATCAGATTTTAACTCAGGAAAATGTTTTCCTGCCTCCAGGCCCAGCATTCTTGTCCACTGCACCATTCTAGCTGTGTAAATCACTTAACCTTTATCTGACTCAATTTCTTCAATTGTAAAATGAGAATAATATTAGCACCTATGCACCAGAATTTCTGTGAGGATTAAAAGAGATAGTATTTGTAAAGTGTTTAATAAGTGATTGTTTCCTTCCTTCCTGCTTGCAAATCCAAGTATTTTATAAAACCTTAAGGAAATGATAGTTCCTTACTCCAAAAGGGCAGGCTTCGTGGAAGAGGCCTTTGAACTAAGCTTTAAAATATTTTGAGGTAATATAAAAGTGGCCCTGGAATCAGGAGAATCTGAGTTCAAATCCAGCCTCAGACACTCACTAGCTGTGTGATCTTGGACAAGTCATTTAACACAATTGCCTTCCACCTACTCCCAGTTCTCTCCCCCCGCCAAAAAAAAAAGATTGCATGGAATTCAGTGCTAATGAAAAGTTGAAGAGATATTTTAAACAAAAGCAATAACATGAGCAAAAGCATGAACATATGAAAGCTGAGTTCACTGCATATTTGGGGAGAATATGGTGGTCTGGACAAGCCTTTAAGGATTCTCTCCTCACTTCTCTTTCTGAACAATTCAAAAAGTCTTAGAAATCATCTAATCCAACCCTTTATTTTACTGCAGGAAAAGTGAGACCAAATTTAAAATTAATTTTTCAAAATAATTATATTTGAACTAATTTATGACAATTTACTCAAAGTCATGTAGCTCATTATTGGCATAACTGAAATCAAAACTTAGGTTTCCTGACTCCTAATCATTTCTCCCTTTTTTCTCCCACATTTCACATTTCTTTTACCTTCTTCATCTCGCTTTCTCTCTTTTCCCCCTTTCTCCTCTTTTCTTCTCATTCTTTCTATGCCCTCCTCTTTTTTCCCTTTTCCCTCTATTTTCTCTTTTCTATGTTCACTCTTCCTCTTCATCTCTCTCTCTGGTCTCCCTTTCTTTCATCACTTATCCTTTCCGTTCTCTTCTTCTTCCCTTTTCCTTCTTATCTTTCATTACCTGTCCTTCATATTTTATAAAACCAGATATTCAACAGGAAAATATGAATGAGAAATGACTCTTTGCAACAGCATTTTCAGTGATGCTGCAAAAACCAATCCTTCAACTGTTTCTGTGTCCTTGGAATTTCTGTATAAGAGACTTGGATTCAATCCAGAGAGACCCCAAAGCTTCTACTAATTTGCATTGATGGACTAGAAACTATTATTGTCCCAATAGTGAAGAAAAGGAAGAAGGAAGGTTTTATCAGCCACGCAGCTTTCTCATGATGGAACTGGAAAAGAACTGACCTCATTATTAATACCCGTAGGGCTTGTAATAGAAGGTTAGTTCCAGTCAATTAAACAAATATTTATTAGACAGTTAAACATTTATAAACATTTGTTATCAGATTCTAAATAGGAACTTTTTTTTATTCCTGACCTCTGATTTCATCCACAGGAAACTTTCTACCAATGCAGAGTTGCAACTATTCTACTGCATTCTATATAAGAAAGTTGTTTGGGGAACTGAACAATTAAATGACTTGTCTAGGACCACACAGCCAATATGTTCTAGAGAGAGAGCTATAATAATAATTAATAATTAGCACTTATATAAAACTTTAAGTTTTACAAAGCACTCTACAAATAGCTCATTTGATCCCACAGCAACTCTGGTGGCTGGGTGCTATTATTATCCCTACCTTCTAAGTGAAGAAACTGTCAGAGTACACAATAATTATCAATTGTGGTTACTGTTTCTATTGAAAGAATGCAGTGGAATAGGTAATCTTCTAGTAAGATCAGGTAAGCCTCGAGATATATAAAGTCATTTAGCATCAAGTAAACAAGCACTAGAGAATGTATGATGTCAAATACATCTCAAATTCAGAATAATAGTATGGAAATCTCCAAAAGGAATCCATTCTGCTTGCATACCTCAACCACAGCTCTTTTTCTTAAAGGAGTGGGAAGACATAAAAGGTTTCTGCTTGAATCAGAACAGTCACTAAAAAGTCTGCAAGAATCCCATGGAGGCACCTAAACAACAAAAGATTGGCATCTTCCATAACCTGGGCCTTGGTATAAAGTAATGGAAATGTTGTGGGATTAAGAGGCAGCTGTATTGTAGGAGAAAGAGCCTTGGAAACTAGAAGATAGATACTGGAATTTCAGCTCTGTTATTTAATCTTTTCCCCTATGCAAACCTTAGTCTCCTCATCTGAAAAATGGAGCAATTGAACTAGATCAAGGATTTATAACTTGAAGTCTGGAAACTGTTTTTCATAATATTTTAATAATTGTATTTGAATATGGTTGATTTTCTTTGTACTCTTATGTATTTTGTTTTATGTATTTGAAAACATTCTAACACTTAACATATTACTTGGCACAAATAGTAGGTACTTGATAGATGTTTACTGACCAACTCAGAAGTCAATAGGTTTTACCAGACTATCAAAGGGACCCATAACACAACAACAAAAAAAGGTTGAGAATCCTTGCTTTAAGTACTGAGTACTTAAACTAAGTAATACAGATGTCTCCCAGTGACCACATAATTTAGAACTCAAAGAAACAGGACCACTGAATTAGCCATGTTCAATAGGAGAATTTAATAAAACAGTTCTTTTGCTTATAAAAAAAGTGAAAGAAAATTACTAAATCTATAGAAACAAAAAAATTAAGAATTGACTTAAAATTTTTTTGATTTCATGGTTTTGTGACAATAATCCAATATGCTATCTTAGTTGCTAGAAGGAATCAATGTGCCTTTTAATAGCCCAAATTTATTTTAGGAAGAAACACTCCCAATTTAAGAGCCTACTTACTGCAAAGCCTTGCACATTATAGGAATTCTTTAAATATTTTCTGAATGAATATTGCATGGTTTATGATGGTCCCTCAAGCACAAAGGCTGAAAAAGAGAACATTTATATCATGTCCAGTATAAGAAGCACTCTCAGAAAAGAAACAAGGGAGCCAGAATTTTTTTTTCTCCTCAAAAAATAATTGCATCATACAGTTTGGCCAAATTGGAGCTGTCCTTGGTGAGTTCTTAGTTGATTGATCTTATTCCCTGGCAAGACCATGCCCATCTCTCAGGAATGCTTTTTAGTTCAGCAGGGCCTGATTCTTCTTTAATGTTTATGACCTGAATTTGGGAATGCCATCAGAGATATATAGCCTTACCTCAAGCCTCAAAAATTTATGCAGCTAATTTCCATTAAGGATAATGAAAGAAAGAAGTAGCAATTTTTCTTATAATTAGAAAGGAATTCAACCTTCACAACTAACCTGCCTGATATCTTTACTTTATACAACAAAGGGAAGGGAAAGTAAATGGTAACAATTAGAAAAAGGGAGAACCAATTTGGATTATTGGCCTCAGACAAGATGGAATGCAATTAAACCCTATTCCATATCAAAATGCTCCTCTGTGGGCAATTGGGATTTGTTTCTGGGAGTAATATTTGCCAATATGGACAAATGCAGAACTATTTACCACACTGGAGTCTGACTACCAGAATGATAAGGTGGGTGGGACAGAAAAGCAGACAGAAAACAAAGTAAGAATAAAAACAATCTGTAATCAGTCATCAATAAAATGTTCCTGTAAATAATCTGATTTATTGCTGAACAATCCAAAAGTGGTCTAAGATTAGAGGATATGAAAGAACATTAGAGATGCTCAATACAATCCTCTCACTTTACAGCATAGGAAACTGGATCCTGGCTCTATGCTAAGCAGAAGAGCTGGAATTTGTTCTTGTCATAAGCAATATCATGCTGCCTCCCCACAGTGAAATTCACAGAAAGAAATAACACTGACTATTAGCATTCAGTTAAACTATTCCTTAATTGTGTATTCTAAAGGTAAAAGAAAACCTGAAATTCTGGAGTGTTTTATTGGGAGATCCTTCAAAGTTCTTTAGCAGTGAGTTGAATCCATTATAATGAAAAGATTGATTATTTTAGGAGAGTGAGTGAGATTTGAGGAGATACCACTAAATTTTGACAGGGAAAGTGCATTATGGGTAGCTATTGTCCTGGTCTTTCAAGTGAATTCCTTGGTTTTCTTCAAGATGGAAAACCAGTCTCACTGAACAATCTAGTATGGTTCTTTTTATGATCTCATAATTCTTTCCACATATCAGTACCAAAATGACACAGAGAATGCCCCACTTAGTTTTCCTTTATACTTAGTTGTCTGGACAAATCTCTTGATTTTATCGATTTTACCTTCATAACTCTCACTTCTGTTCCTTTCTCCCTATTCATATGACCATTTCCATAACTCATCACTTGTACTATTGCAATTCTTTTTCTTCCTCCTCCTCTCTTCCCTGCCTCAACCATTTCCTCCCTCTTCTGGCCTCAGACACTAGAGCTTGTGACATTGGGCAAGTCACTTAACCTTTATTGCCTCACAATACAGAAAGAAAACTGGGAGAGGAAAGAGAGAGGGATGGAGGGAGACAGAAAAACAGAGAGATATAGTTACCAAAGTGATATTTATCAAGCCTGTGCATGTCATTGTCTCACTCAATAAACATTAGCCTTGGAATCAAATACAGATTCTGCTATTTGGTATTTAAAGCTCGTTACGACTTGGCTCCAATGTACCTTCCATTTTAACAAATCTTCAGGGTAGCCAAACTGGTTTTCTTGCTCTTGCTCTCATATAATAATCCATCTCCTATCTCTGCATCTTTGCAAAAGTATCTTCCACACCTAGAATGTACTCTTTCCTCATGTCTACCTCTTAGATTATCCAATATCTTTCAAAATTTAGTTCACATGGTAAGCAGAGTCAGGAGAATATTGTACACATTAAGAGTAAAATTGTGTGATGATCATAACTGTGATGGACTTGGCTCTTCTCAGAAATGTAGTGATTCAAGACAATTCTAAAAGACGTGGGATGAGGGGTGCCCTCTGCATCCAGAGAGAGAACAATGGAAATTAAATGTGGATCAAAGCATACCTTTCTTTGTTTATTTGCTTGCTTTTTCTTTCTCGTGGGTTTTTTTTTCCTTTTTGATCTGATTTTTCTTGCTCAACATGACAAATTTGGAAATATTTTTTAAAAGATTGCACATGTTTCATCTATATTGGATTGCTTACTATCTTAGGAAGGAGGGAGATAAAGAGAGAGAGAAAAACTTGGAACATAAGGTCTTGCAGGAATGGATTCAAAAACTATATTTGCATGTATTTGGAAAAATAAAATACTATTGAGAGGGGGAAAGCCAATAAAAAAGGGAGATTAATCACTTCATGTAGAATAATATTTTTTGTGTTCTGCTGTGTATGTAGAAATACTCCTTTTTGATGTTTAGGTTTAGAATTTTAATTTTAAAAAACCCAAATATCCAGTAGTTAATCTCCCAAGGCACACTCAGATATTCTTAAAAGGAATAAAAAACAATTGAAGTTTTTAAAAAAGTTTATATGTAATTTCCAACAGTAGAGTTTTCCTAATTTTCCTCCATTTAATAATATATCCCTGCTAAATTATCTTTTGTTTATCTTGAATATGTTTCAACATCTGTTGAATATGTTGCATACAGAAGTATGTATAAATCTATATCTATAGTGTTATATAGGGAGATCTATATATCTCTATGGATATATAGATATGTACATATGTGTATGTATATATATATATATATATACACACATAGTGTGTGTGTGTGTGTGCGTGTGTGTGTGTGTGTGTGTGTGTGTGTGTAGTTTCTTTATGCAGAATGTAAACTACTTGAAGGCAGAGATTTTTTTTAAAAATTTTATATACCTAACATCTAGTTCAGTGCCTATCACAGAGGAACTGTTTTTGTTGTTTGTTGTTGAATCATTTTCAGTCATGTCCAACTCTTCATAACCTCATTTGGTGTTTTTTTAGCAAAAACATGGAAGTGATTTGTCATTTCCTTCTCTAGCTCATTTTACAGATGAGGCACTGAAGCCAAGAGAGTTAAGTGACTTGTTCAGGTTGACCCAGCTAGTAAGTATCTGAAGCCAGATTTGAAGTCAGTCTTTCTGACTCCAGACCCAGAGCTTTATTCACTTGACCATCTACCTGTCCATTAGAGTGGATGTTTAAGAAATGCTTCTTAATTAATTGTTGCTTGGTCTACTTTTTAAATATTTTTACTTAAATTATAGATCTGTTGATCTCTTTAAAGAATTTCTCTAAAAAGTATTGTCCTTCTTTGATCTGAGAAGATAAGAAGAGGATATCTTCCCAAGGCTTTTATAGGTATTTTATATGGGTATGCAATGGAGATAGCCAAGAAATAATATCCTACATAGGGTACTATTATTTTACATCAAAGTTCAATTATCCATATTAATTGGGGATAGGAATCGTTGAATGATTTTAATTTTCTGATTCATTAACCAGAAAACCCTTTCTTTTTTAACCTATATTGAAAATATAATTTCTCTCTCTTTCTGTGTTAGTAAAGTAAAACCAGTGAATCAAATTTATTTAAACAAATATCTGCCATGTCTCAGGCATTGTTGGTTGGTCCATAAAGAAATAAAGAGAAAAACGGAAGTCCTTGTCCTCAAATAGCTTTAATTGTCCTTAGTAAAACTGAATCTCTGGTGACTGAGAACCCAGGAATTCTTGCAGAAAATCAGAATTACCATTAAACACCATTTCCCTTTGAACCAAACTTCAAATGTACAGGGGAAGGTATAGGACATTGAGTTAAGACTGGAGAAATATTCCTTGCAAGTTATTCTTTTTTGGATCTCATTCTGTTTTTTTTATCATTTTCCTTTCTTCAAGAAGGTCATTCTCCCAAACACAAAGTTCTTCTGGTTTTGTATCAATTCTAGGAAGTTATATTCAAGTGAATAAAATATTCTACTAAATTTGGCCTTAAGAATTCAAAATCTAAGGACATAATATATGTCATTGTTTTTCATTAAATTGGAATATCTGAATTTTAGCTAAAATTTCCCAAATTCTGCCCACTTTTAGATTAACACTGAATTTCAGAACTAAAGGCAAGGAACCAGGCCTGATACCCACTGGACCATCTTTACAAGGTCTATTTCAATGAATAAGATCAGAACTACACCCATAATTTCACTGATATAGCAAACTTACAGATGAGGAAACTTCATCAATGAAGACTGGGATCTTCCCTTCAATTTTTGTCTTACAAAAGTTCTTAACCTGGGGTTAGTGAACTTGAAGATTTTTTTAATATTTTGAAAACTGTACCTCAATGTAATTATTTTCTCCTGTGATTTATGTATTTAAAAACATTACTATGTGAAGGTTTACCACACTGCCAACAGGGACAATGACACACAAACAAGAGGTTATAAACCTCCTGGACTAGAAGTAGCTCCTGTATAAACTTAGGCTTTAAGACAGATGCTTTTCTTCCTTACTCTCAAAATAGAGGATATATTCTGAACATGCTAAACCCAAAGAAATCCTTCTGCTGGAGTAACAAAGAGCTTGGGAGCAATTTCTAGAGATTTCTATATCTTTGTCTCATTGCTCAACCCATTTTTCTCATGAGAACTCAAAAGATATTGTCAGAACAACATTCTGGGAAGGGACTCTGGGCTTTACCCAACTGCCAAAGAGAAAGAGGTCCATGATTCAAAAGAGCTTCTAATCCTGTTTTATAGGGTTGGCCAGAGCACTTTGGGAATTAAGTGACTTGCTCAGGATAAAACAAGGAAAATATATCAGAAGGAGAGTCTGGATATAGGTCTTCCTGGCTCTAAGACCACCTCTCTATCCATTACATCACACTGCCTCTCATTTGGGTCTATATGCCCAAAAAAAGTCACTTTTCTGCGTTTAAAAACTCTCCCTGTTCTTCAGAATCCCAATCTTAGTCTGACTCCTACTCTAATTATATTGGTGATGGCTTTTGGAGAGATATGAAAATTTGGTTATTTAAAGAATATGTCTGAGGTCCAATAGGATACTTCCTACGTTGAGGAAAGGGATGAGAGGCACAAGAAAAGTAATCTGATACAGCAGAAAGCACACTGATTTCAGAGTCAGAGGATGTGCATTCAAACCCCATCTTCAGCACTTATTCCTTTTGTGGACCTTGGACAAATAACTTGACTCTAGAAAGAGACTTCCTGATTTATGAAAAAAGGGAGTTAGACCAGATGACCATATTCTAGGGGATGGTTTCAAAATAAAACTGGAAAGAATCATATGAATTGGTGAAAATAAAAAAGCAGGACCAGGAAAACAATGTATGCAATGACAAGTTGAAGAGAAAACTTTGAAAGACTTAGGAATGCTAATCAATATGATGATCAATCACAATTCCAGAATATTTATACTGAAACATGATACTAATATTCTAACAGAGAGATAGTTCACTCAGAGTATAAGAAGGAAAGAAAATAATCATTTGTTAAGTGCCTACTATGAGCTAAGAAGTGAAATGATTTTGCACTGCCCATCCTCACTTAAATCCAAATTACTTGCATATCACAGCATCACCTTCCCAATGTCATGGTCCTTTTTGAGAATGAAGAACACAACAATAATAAATATTATCTCATTTAATCTTCACAACAATCCTGAGAGGTAGATATTATTATTATTCCTATATTACAGTTGAGGAAATTGAAGCAGATAGAGGTTAAATGACTTGCCCAGGTTCACACAGTCAGTATATGTCTGAGGCTACAGTTGAACACAGATCTTCCTGTCTCCAGGCCCAGCAGTGTCCTGTCTAGCTGCCTCAAGTACAGATTAATTATGTTTTTCTTTTGGATATGGGAATTTTGTTTTGTTTGCCTGTACATGTTTGTAGTGCGGTTTGCTTTTCTTGTTTTCTCAATGTCCAGCGGAGAAAGTAAGGAGAAGAAAGGAGAAAGAAAACTGGGACCAAAAAATAAAAGAAAATCTAATTTAAAAAAAAATTAAATCTCTTCTAGTTCTAAATCCATGATCGTCTAATCCATAGCTTAGAGAAAGCAGTTTGGCAGAGATAAATAAATCTTTTGCAACTTCTAATAAAAAGAGATTGTAAAAGAAAAAAGACATAGAGTGGAGAAATGGTGTGTTGACTCTATTTCTAATAACTCTATAGTTGGCAACAAGGCAGTGTTTGAAGTTGGTGATTTATAACATCTTCATCTCACTTAGGACTTTCTCTGCATCATCAGTAAAAATAATTCTTTCAAATGTTCCCTTATATAGTGGTTGTGAATGGTGAGTTATAGGCTCCATCACAAACAATTAGCCAGACCAATTCAAATGGTTTCTGCCAGGCTCAGAGACTTATGGCTTCTGGTTATGCCCTAGGGTTTCCAAAGGCAAATTTGACTGACTTTATTAATGGAACCAAGTCCAGAGAAGCCTATTCTGATATAGAGGGTGTGATCTGAGGTTTTAGCTCGCCAGTAGTGCAGGGCTATGTTTACGAAACACCAAACCATTTACCATCTTGCCGAATATAGCCTCAGAAAATGAATGAGCCAGCCTAGTACCTTTTACCTGGATCACATTAAGCAGCATTATCAGGAAATCCTATATGGCAGTAAAGGACCATAAAAGAACTCTGAAGTTCTGTGTGAATGAGCTAACTGGTCAAATCTTAGAATTTTTTAAAGTTGAAAGTGCTAGGCAGCATGGCACAATGAACAGAGGGATAGATTTGGAGGTTAAAAAAAAAAAAAAACTTGGGTTAAACAGACATTAATTCATTAGCTGTGTTACCCTGGATAACACTTACTCCAGTCTTCAGTTTCCTCATACAAATGGAGTAGATAACTTATGGACCCCTTTCTGGATCTAAATCCTAAGATTCTACCATCTGATCTGACCTCTTTTGTTATAATTGAAAAAAAAAAAAACTAAGGCTAAGCTTGGAAGTGACTTACTTCAAGTTTCACATTTAATGGAAGAGTCAATAACAGGTCTACGGGGGTCCTTTTTTGAGGGAGAAAGAAAAGAAAAGGGTCAGATTTTGTTTCAAATTCTCACTAATGCTTTCCTAGTGTAACTGCGTGAATTGAGCACCAGCACTGGAGTCAGGAAGACTAGAGCTGAAATATGGCTTCAGATACTTACTACTATGACACTCTAGGGAAGTTATTTAATTCCATTTGCCTCCATTTCCCCACCTGCTTGGTTGTTTTGAGGGCTTTTTGAGACAGTCAGGGTTAAGTGACTTTCCCAAGGTCACATAATTAGTATTTGAGTCGAATGTGAGCTCAGTTCTTCCTGACTCCAGAACTAGCTCTTTATGTATTATGTCACTTAGCTTCCCTGTCTCATCTGTAAAATGAGCTAGAGAAGGAAATGACAAACCACTCCACTATCTTTGCCAAGAAAACCCCAAATGGGGTCACAAAAAGTCAGACATGACTGAAAAATGACTGAACAACAAATGCTTTGCTAAAAAGGGTTGTTCTGACATGCAGTCAAAACATCAGGCTGCACAGCTGATATTCTGACTCACATTTTTTTGTTTCTATTAATTGCTTATTCACTCCTAGATTTATCTTGAGCTCAATCTAATTTCTTCCAGGATTTTTGTTATGAGCAGAAGACTGCTCTTCAATGGAAAGAGCAACAATCTATAGATTCGGGTTCAAATTTTATTTCTAATTACTATCTCCTACAACTAGAAGAAACTTAAATTTTTTTTAAATGAATTTTATTTTATTTTCAGGTCCCAGGTCTCTTCCTTTTTTCTTCCCTGGACATTGAAAAAGCAAGGAAAACAAACTTAATGTCTTTGAGTTCTATTTTCCTCATTAGTGAAAAATTGAGGTTGACATGTCTGAAGTTCATTCCACTCCTAAATCTATAATTCTATGCTTTTATTGGAGTGGCTAGTAAAACTTATGGTAATTTGTTAATAGTACATGCATGAATAGCTCTTTCTATTCTTCCTGATTGCTTTTCCCACATTATTGAAATTGTGGTACTTGCTTCCCATGGACAAAACCAAGAGATACAATTTCCTAATGCTCCAAAGACTTGCGTTGGCCAAAGAATTTATTACCTAGTGACCCACCTAATGATAATGAGCCTTTCAGCACATAACAGAACAGAGAATCATAGATTTAGAGATGGGAGTGATTTTATATATTGCTGAGTCTAAATCTCTTATTTTACAGCTGAGGAAACAGAAGTCCAACTAAATAACTTACAGGAGTCATTCAACTAATATCCAAGGGAGAGATTGAATCCAGATTGTTCTAACCTTTCTTTTCTAAGTTCAGCTCTCTAACTTCACAAAGTCTTCAAACAACTTAGCTGAGTTGATCTTTGGACGAACAAATCAATTCACTTCTTGACCTGTTTGAGAAATCTTTTTAGTGTGGTAGAACCTACTAGACCTTACAGCCATCCACCTGCATCATCATCATCAAGGAGTCTGTCACTTTAATATCTCAATGAATTCTTGACCTAGGACTAAAGGATTCTAAAAGCCATGTGCCCAGAAGAGGGGACCTCAGCCATGACGAACTGAGACCCAAAATAACAGTTTCAGTCATGTTTACTGTGTCATATCACCAGCAGAGGACGTCAAGGGAGTAAAATGACTTCTCAGCCCACTTCTTACTCTGGTTACTGTAATATGCAATCACTTAACAACAGAAGTTTCATTTCTCCTTTGAATACAGTTTGACAGGAACAGGCACAGGCATTTGGCATTTAATCAAATTTAATGCTTTAACTTGGGAGTCAGCAAATGTTTTATCCACTAAGCTTAGGAGAGTAAGGGGAGGGAATGGAATTGGAATCTCTGATCAGTGGGAAGTCTTGGCAAGAATTCATACTGTTTAACTGAATGAGAAGATTGAAGGCATGTGGGAATAGAGGGATTATTTATCTTACATCCTCTCTTTTACCCCTCAATCATCATTGGCGTTTAGAGGTCATAGATCACAGAAGTACAAATTCTCTAAGTTGAAAAGGACTCTAGATGATATCTTGCACAAACTATAGTAAAAACAAACACTTCCCACCCCACTTCACACTACCATACCATGATGCCCCTGAAGTGATCATCCCATGTCCATTTGAAAACCTCAAGTGAGAGAAAACCCACCACCTCCAAAAACAGCCTAAATCCCTTCTAAACAATCCTAATTATTAAAATGTTTTTCCTTAGACCAAATTCAAATCTACCTTTCTACAAAATCCATTAATTAATCCTAGTTTCGCCCTCTAAGACCAAAACAAGAACAAGTCTATTGCCCTTTCCATATGACAAATACATTCAAATGCCTGAAAATGTCTATTAATTTTTATCTCTACTCTTCTCTCTTCCATAGATATCTCTTCTTAAAGCTTAAAAATCACCATTTTCTTTAACTATCTTCACATGATATGGTCTCTACTCACTTTCCTACTCTGGTAGAGAGTTAGTCATTAAACTAAACCATTGAAGGTTTACTTTATTAATACCCTACCTGAAATGTGCAGTCCAGAACTGAACACAGAGAAAATAAGGCATCTTTCTAAAGTGACTGCATTATTTAAATTTATGCTGCATATTTCCATTACATGGAACTAATTACCATTGTGTAACTTCAAACAATCTCAAAATGAATATATATTACCACTTTGGGAGGTTCATTGTTCTAACTACTCAGGATTTGACCATATTCCACATATGATCTAACCAAGGCAGAATATCTTCTTTTAGGTCATTGTCTTTTTTAGAGCAGCCTAAGATGTAAGTGCTGATAAGCAGCACAATAGGAAAAATATTAGATTTGGAACTGGAAGATGTGAGTTTGAATCCTACCTCAAATATTTATACATTATGTGATTTTCCTTCTCTCAGTTTATTTATTTGTAAAATGGGAATAATAATAGCACTTTTTCATAAGGTTGTTGTGAGGCTCAATTAAGACAAAACACATGAAGTACTATGTAATAGCTAATTATTATCATTATTATTTTAGTCTAACTGTACAACTTTACATTTATCCCTGTCACATTTCATCTCATTAAATCTGGACCATCATTTTACTCTGTCAAAATTTTTTTTGAATCCTTACTCCATTATCCAACATGCTAGCTACCTGAAATTTTGTAGATTTTCTATGCCTACAACTATTAATATAAATATCAAAAAGCATACCCTTAAAAAAATCCCTAGAATGTTCCCATAGTGCTCTCTTTCTCCAAGTTAACATTAAACATAACTACTGTTCTTTGGATCCACTGACAGCTCTTCAAATATGTGAACAGCTAGAAAAATCATTTCCCTAGTTCCTTGACCTATTCTTGATAATATGATTTCCAGGCCATTCTCCACTCTAACCATCCTTCTCCTCCTCTAGAAGCTAGAAGTGAAGCCACCCTAAAGAGGTAGGGAAAAGCTTTACAGACAAAGAATGTCCAACAACACACTACTCCTAAGTAGATAGGGAGTGGGAAAGAATAGCAGCCATTCATGAGAAAAAAAAAAAAAAAAACACAAATAAGTTGTTTCTTGATTAAGGAATACCTTCCCCAGTGGCTTACCTCTTCTATGGATAACAATTTATTCATTTTACATTTCTACAATGCCTTTTAATTTAACACCACATTCTTAAAAGTGTTACCTTATTCATTTTCTCCATCCACTGAAGCCTCCCTCCTCCCCCCCCCCCCACACTACTTACTTTTGAACCTGATTTAGAATTTTATTGGTGTAGGGAACCAATAAGAAAAATTCTATTCTATCTGTTCTATATTGTAGCTTTAGAGAGTTTCCTGGGATGTGGTAAAGAGATACACCGAAATGGTACTCTGTCCAAGGTCACTTGGTATATGTTAGAGGCAGAATTTATGATCCTACACCCAGAGCTTAGAAGAAACCTTAAAGTTCATCCAGTTCAACTCTTTCAATTTACATAAAAGGAAACTGAAGTCCAGGAAAGTAAAGTGAACAGCAAAAGAATTTTAAGCCAGTTCTATTGATTCAAAGCCAATGTTATTCCATTTTGATTCCATGATGGAAAAAGTGAAAGGAGCACTGAGAAGTTTCTGATGTCATATAGCTACATAAGTCTCAGAAGCAGGACTTAAATTACATTCTTCCTGATTCTACATCCATTATACCATACTACTTCTCAGTCACTCTCATTTAATCCACTCAATAACCTTTTGAAATAAGCCAGATGAAAATTATCATCAGCATTTGATATGTGAAGAAACAAAGTACCTCTCAAACAGTTAGTGACAGAACTGAAAAAAAAAAAAAGAATAGAATTCAGGTTTCCTGAAGCAGTTGTCTTTTTTAATACTACAGTGCCACTTTTTCTGGGTAACATGGATTTCTTTTCCATTTTTTTTTCTAATTCGGAGCAGTTTTGTCAACATTTCTGATGGGTCAGCAAATGGTACTAGCTTTAAACTCCAGCTTTAAATTCCTCTCGCCCTCAAATTCCTTTGGCAAACATTTAAAGAAAATGCTTAAATATATCACTCTGAAACCTTTGGTGTTCCCTAAAGTCCTCCTTTGATGCCTCACCACGGGCATAAAGGTGACCCAAAAGGCATGACACTGGAGCAAAAACTTTGGCAGATTATAAGCAAGCTGGAAAACCTTCAGTTATACACTGTCTATTTTTCCAAGGACTAATCAGCCTAACAAAATACTGAGCACCGACCCAAAAACTAGCTAAAAGGTGATGGATTTTTAAGCTGTGGAGACTTTTTAATTAAAAAAAAAATTAAATGTATTTTATTTTCCCCCAAATACATGTTAAAAGAATTTTAAATTTTTCTTTTTGCATTTTGAGTTCCAAATTCTATCTCTTCCTCTCTTCCTCCCCTCCCTGAGAGAATAAGCAGTCAGAATATAGGTTATGCATGTGCAGTCATTTAAAATATTTCCATATTACTCATTTCATACAAGAAGACTCAAACAAAAATGAGAGAAAGTCAAAAATGACATGCTTCAGTCTGCATTCAAACAATATCAATTTTTCCAGAAGTAGATAGTATGCTTTGTTTATATTTATGCTCTTTCAGATAGTATGTCCTTTAGGATTGTCTTGGATCATTGTATTGCTGAGAATAGCTAAGTCATTCATAGTTCATCATACAATATTGCTCTTACTGAGTACAATGTTTTCCTGGTTCTTTTTACTTAACTTTACAACACATCAATAAGTTTTTTCCAGTTTTTTCTGAAATCATCCTACTTGGTATTTCATATAGCACAATAATATCTCATCATAATCATATATCACAAGCTATAGATAGACTCTTAAGAGGCTGTGATCTGCTTTGTTGGACAGAGCACACACTCAAAGGAAACTGAAGATCACTGTAAAGAACACTGTCTCTAAAGTTGGGAGACCTGGGTTCAACTACTACCTCTGAAGCTTACTATCTGTGTGACTTTAATTGAATCCCTGGTTACACTCTCAAGCTTCAGTCTCTTCATTTGTAAAATAAAGGTTTTGGATTTGACAATTTTTTTTTCTAGCTCTAGAACTTTAAGCCTATAAGGCAATAGTTCTCAAATCCCAGAAAATCCTGGGAGTCTCTGAAACCCTTTCAGAAGATCTATAAATTTAAAATTTGTTTTTATTTCTAATATGATAAATATACAGAAATTTAATTCACATAAACAAAAACTTTTGGACAGACCCTCAATAATTTTTAATAGTATAAAGATACTGAGAACAAAAGTTTGAGAACCACTGCTATAAGGTATCAAAGCAATAAGCCTTTTAGTAATTTGGTGGGGTGGGAAGGTGGGGGTAGCACAACTTGACAAAACTCTTAAGTCAGTGACATATTCAAGTAATTCATAGAGAGCTGGCCTTTCGGTTAGAGATTTGGGTATATAACCCTGTTCAAGCCATGTAACTATTCTAAAGTTCTTAAGTAACTCTCTAAAATTAAAAGGTGTCACCCTGCATTGGTAGAGGGACTTTCTGCATCAGGAAGTTCCTATGTCAATGAAATCCCAATGGAATCTTTATCCCTCTTATGTTTTTTCAGAAAAGAAAAGTGACCCATATGCTCCCTGCCCTTCCTCCCAGCCAAACATCCATGCTTCCCAATACACAGTTCTTTGTTTATAGAGGTCAACTGTCCATTGAAACCTAAATTCTTTAACAGAATGTTTCAGCTGCAATGGTGTGTCGTCGCCCTGAGCTAAGAGCCTCCAGTGACCACTTTCACACAGAATTGTTTAAAATTCACTTGACAAACCCTGTGGCAAATGAATTACTTACTGCTCAGACTGCACTTTCTAGTTTTTCCTCGGGGGTAAGAAGAAGCTCTATGGAGCCACTGAAACCCAGAGTAGTTGTGTCTGAACATGAGGATAAAGATGTCCAAACAAATCACTATTAGAAATAAATCAACAAAAGGGGAAATTATCTCAGAATCAACTCTACACATGGTACAATCCCCTCCTCCTTTCAAGATTCAATTCAGAACTCTCTTCTGAATTCTAAGAACTAAGTTCTGAATTGAATTTAGCATAATGCTTGGCAAATAGTAGTCACTAAATAAATGCTTGCTGTTTTGATTTGATTTGGCCACCCACTACTAAAGGCCTTTCTTAATTCAGCTGTGAGTGCCTTCTTGCCTCCCAAGATCATTTTATTTTGTGTTTATTTTTCTGCATGCATTTGTACTCCAACCTCCAGTAAGAATACAAGCTCCTTAAAAATGAAAGCCTATTTCATTTTTGTTCTTATATCTCCATACTCTAGCACCCTGCCAGATACATACTAGTCATTTAATATTTACATATTCAATTGTATTGAATGCAGCATAGAAGCAAATAGGAAGAAGAGAGACAAGATAGAATGCCTCCTTTCCAATTAAGCACTTCTGTCCATAGCCCACTTCTTTGCCGTGGGATTAGGAAGAAAAGCTCTTTTCTTCTTCCTTCATCTCCCTCTCTTCCTACACTGAAAAATATTCCAAGACTCTGCAACCATACTCTGTTGCCATTCCATGCAAAATCATGTATATTGAGGCACTCCAAGGAGTCTCTCTGCTCAGATGTGGTATATTTGGCTCCTCTGCTAACCATTTGGACTTGCTCTAGCAGGTCCCAGAAGTCCCCTCACTTTGGAGGTTCACTCCACTCCTGGACTTTTCACACTGGAAGTAAATGCTAACTTTTGTGGTCCCTTCCTCTGATTGATTGGTTCTTCCTAGAATTTATATTTAAAATAACAGTTTCCAGAATAGCCAAGTCTTCATTCCTCACCAGGCTCTGCTTCTAACTTTCCAAACTTTCTCTGCTACACTTCATATATAAAACTCCTCAGCTTCCTTTTTTGTTTTCTTTTCCCATAGAATATAAATTCTTCAAAAGCGAGGATGGTCTCTTTTTGCTTCCATATAGATTCCCAGAATTTATCAAGGGCATGGCACATAATTGATGTAAATTGTGTCCCCTTTAATCTTTTTTGGGGGGCTAATATAAACTGTCTCCTTTGGGGGGGAAGGGTGCTCCTGACTCTCAAACCCTCCTGGCCTCTGGGAGGGGCATACCCTTCCCAAACAACTCCCAAAATAAATAATCTCATTCAATTTTGAATTGAATTGAATTGAAAATCAGTCTCTCAGATTCATCGGAGATTGGCCCCCCAACCCTGAAGCTTTACTAAATGCCCTTCTGGACTTAGCCCACTGATGAAGATATTTTCTTCTCAGTGTAAACCCATCTTTGCTAAATTCCTAATCAGGAGTTTGCCTGCTAAGAAAACTGTCTTCTTAGCTACTGTTTTCTTAGTGTAAATAAACCCATTCTTTGCCACAAACCTCGTGCTTGTATTTATTGGGGTTTGCAAATTCTTTCCTAAAACCTGCCACCAGCCAAGGGGATCCCATTGCTATTAGGGGATCTCTTACCCTCAATTCTCACACCTCATCATAATTAGTATTTAATAAATATTTGTTACTACTTTGAAAGACTTACACTGAAAAATGCTATCTATCCCCAAAGAAAGAATTATTTATGTCTGAATGTAGATTGAAGCATACTTTTAAAAACTATTTTTCTTGAGTATTTATTTTTTTGGGAGAAGATCTATTATTTTCTTTTGCAACATGACTTTTATGGAAATGTTTTGCATGAAACTTCACATATGCCTTCTCATGAGGAGTGGGGGAGGAAAGAAGAGAGAGAATCTGGAACACAGAATTTTAAAAACAAATGTTAAAAATTATTTTACATGAAACTGGAGGGAACTAAAATATGAAACAAGGAAAAAATAATTTTAAAAAATAAATGCTTTTTGGGACAGCTAGACAGTGCAATGGATAGAGCAACAGCCCTCAGGAGGACCTGAGTTCAAATTTGACCTCAGACACTTAATACTTCCTAGCTAAGTGATCCTGGGCAAGTCACTTAATCCCAATTGCCTCACCAAAATAGATAGATAGATAGATCACTTCCCCTTTTCCCCACCCCTTAGTTGTGCATCCCTGCCCCAATAAAATTGCTTTTTATTTACTTTATTTCCTTCTTACTTCTATGTGAATATGTTTCATTCTCCCAGAAGAATGTAAATTCCTTGAAGGCAGATATTATTTTTTTTTTAATCTTTATATCTCTAGGGCTTAGCACAGTGTCTTTTATACTTTTGTTGTTCCGTCATTTGTGTCTGACTCTTCATGACCCCATTCGATTTCTTGGCAAAGATACTGAAGTGGTTTGCCATTTCCTTCTCCAGTTCATTTTACAAATGAGGAAAGTGAGGCAAAAAGAATGAAATAACTTGCCCAGAGTTATGTAGTTAGTAATACATGTCTGTTCTCAGGTCATATTTGAACTCGGGGGCCTTCAAGCCTGGCACTCTATCCACTGTGCCATCTTGCTACCCTGTTGTGAGCATGGTAGATACTTAATATACACTTATTAAGTTGAATTGAACACCAGCTTCCTACTCCACAATCAATTTCTATCATTCTGAACATTCTATCCACCAAGGAATCTCACCAAAGAAAAACTGAGATTTCACTCTAGCTCGAATTGGAGAGCACTCAGATATAGATTTGTATCAGTGAAGACAGATCCACAGAGCATTAAACAAACAAAAAAGCTCTGACAGTTTAGTTGAAAATTCATGTTGGAGGGTTCAGAAAATTACTAAGGGTCTCTTCAAGCCCCTAATCCAAGCTTCCATTGGTCCTAGGCCCGATACCAGCACTTTTAGTTCTTGATCTTTAGTTCATTCACTGTTGTCTAACAAAGGTTCTTAGTCAGAAGGAAGAGTAATGAAAACATCATCTCTTGATACTCACCCTCAGCCAGTGGCCCCTGCTATCCTCCCTCCTCACAAAAGCAAAAGCTCTAATTTCTTCTTCCATCCCAGGCCACAAATGAGAACACCAAAGCATCCTGTTAAGCAAATGGGCAAGTTGGCATTATCCAATGGAATATTGATCTTTTTAAGAGGGAAAAGAGAATAAAGTGGTACAGGAAATCAATAAAGGGAGAAAAAGAAATGGACACATTGAAAGTTTCATGTCTACTCCTAAACTTTGTTTTTTACTAGTGATTTAATGAGTCCTCCATTGAGAATCAGAAATTTGGGTTGTAGACCTGACTGCCACTGATAATAAAAATCTGCATTTATAGAGATAAAACCTCCTTTTGCTCAATTTTTTTCCTTCTGTATTTTCCAACTCTCTCACAATACTGGATATAGAGGTGAAATCATAGAACATTTAATGTAAAAACAGTTGACAAGAGTTTTTTCAATGGCCTAACAAATGAAAAACAAGACATCAAGCTTTAGGGAGAAGTTGACAGGGAAGGATTCTTGAGAAACATTGCAGAGATCTTCACAAAGTGACATCAGTATGGCACCTGAATATGCACTAACCACTGAGAGATTATGAAGTACTCAGCTGCCAGCTTGAAGGACATTAGAGAGCCCACCAATGAGGCAAGTATCAGTTGTTATAGGTTCAGACAGATAGTACCAATCAGTGAAACAGATATTAATTAAGCACTTGTTATGTGCCAAATGGACAGTAAGGTGGTACAGTGATTAGGATAATAAGATTAGAATAAGAAAGATTCATCTTCACAAGTTTAAATACAGCCTCAGCCATTTACTAGCTGTATGACCTTGGATAAGTCATTCAACTCTGTCATAGTTTCTTCATCTGTAAAATGACCTAGAGAAGGAAATAGCAAACCACACCAGTAGCTTTATCAAGAAAACCCCAAATGGGGTCACACAAAGTCAGACAGGACTAAACCACAAAAAAGTACTTTGGAGAGCCAGTGGTTAAATTTTCAGCATGAGTATTCACATCTAAGAAGTCAGAAAATATTATAAATCAGGGTTTGTTTTATTTTTGTTGTTATTTTTGATTGAATAGACTTATGAAAGTGATGGAGAAAATGTTAATGACATGGATTGAATTTAAAAGTCATCCTTCTCTGCCCCCCATCCCACCCCCACTTTGAAGAATTGATTGTTAAATATTTGCTAGCACATCACTGCATGTACCCTGGTCCTGCTTATGCCAAAGTGAAGCACAATACAATATTTTATAACAGTTTAAGACCTGAAGAACACTTTCTTCTCTGAAACAAATGCTATATGGTAGTTAGTACAAGTGTTATTATCCCCACTTTAGAGATGAGAAAACAATTCCCAAGGGGATAAGAGATTTGTCCATGATGAGCCAATATGGTAATATCAAAAGCATAATGACCTCTGAAGTTGAAGAACCAGATTACAGAACGTGTTTCTACTGCTAACTCCCTGTTCTTGTTGTTTTTATTTGTCCTTCATTCTCCAAGAGGTCCATGATATCAGGGAGGTGACTTCATGACATACAAGTGAATTGGATTTAATCAAGAGAGGGCTGGGCAACATCACCTGCCTCACTTTCCCCTCCAAGATGAGCTGGGTCCAGTGGCCAGATACAGCTCACTATGAGTAAGGCACTTTTTCTCCTTGGGTCTCAGTTTCCTCATCTATGAAATGAAAAGAGGTCAGACTAGTTAACCTCTACATCTACATCTTACATCTATCCACAGGAGCCCTCATCCTAAAGACAGTGGCTCTTAACATTTGCACATATATTTGAGATTAATGGTTGCTCATTCAAAAGCTTACAATTTATTTTATTATTTGCTTCAGTCATGTCTGACTCTTTCTGACCTTATTTGAGGTTTTCTTAGCAAAAATACTACAGTAGCTTGCCATTTCCTTCTCCAGCTCATTTTACAAATAAGGAGACTGAGGCAAACAGAGTTCAGTGACTTGCCCAGGATCAACAGCTAGTCAGTATCTGAGGTCTGATTTGAACTCAGGAACATGATCCTCCTGACTCCAAGCTCAGCACTCTATTTACTGCACCATCTAGATGCACTTACATTTTATTTTATCCTCTTTTTAATGTAACTGTTCTTCTGCCAAAATTTTATTTTGTTTTGTTCTTGTTTTTTACTTGAGAGAATAGGAAAAGTTCTTAGGATAATTGATTTAGAGCTAGAAGGGGCCCTGTGTGTGCTAGTGAATATTTAAAAACCAGCTCTCTCCAACAACAAGAACAAAAACTGATACACTTTTAGGTTTAATCTGTACTACTTCCATTTTCTCTATCATTTTTTAAATCTAGACAATCAATAAAATAATAAATAAAGCCCTAAATTATAATGTCTGTCGTTTTATGAGGTATTAATGCTCGTTAAAAATTTAATAATCGACTCTCTCCAGTTTGTTCAAGTTGGCTCCAGTATGCTCCTTCCTGGGAGTAATCTAGTCCAATCTTTCTACAGGAAGGACAAAACTGCAATCCAAGGTGGTTATATGACTTGGACAAGTTCACACAGGTAGCAGATCCAAGATGAAAATTCAAGTCTTTTGAATTCAAATCCAGTTCTATTACATCACACGACATTACACACACTACTTTTCAAAACCCAAAGAGAAAGGAAAATTGAATGAGTGGATTGCATAAAGCTGTCCCTCTTTTAAGGAAAAAGAAAACTAAGATGAGTTTTGAATGCCTAGAGCTAGAGAAAGGAAAGATAGGGAGGGAAAACTTTTTCTGTTCATGAACCAAAGAAGATTACTTGCTGACCCATCAAATCCTGGGCAAGTCACCTAACAATTTTCAGTCTCCATTTACTCATCTATAAAATGGGAGTTATAAAAGAACTTGTCTTATTGGGTTTTTGTGAGGATAAAATTAAATAATATACATAAAGGAGGTTGCATATCATAAAATAGTACATGATGTTATTCAGTCATTTCTGACTCTTTGTGACTCTATTTATGGTCTTCCTGGCAAAGATACAGGGATGGTTTGCCATTTTCTTCTCCAGCTCATTTTACAAATGGGGAAACTAAAGCAGTAGGGATAAGGTACTTTCCCATGGTCACACAGCTAACAGGTATCTGAGGGTGGATTTGAACTCAAGTTTTCTTAATTCCAGGCCTAGTAATCTATCCACTATATCACTTGGAGGGTCTTCCCCTCCAAGATTCATTCATTCATTTATTTAGATATTTTTGGACTGAGTGAAAGAGGAGATTCTTTAACCACTGAATAGGTGCAGCCTCAGTCAAACCAGTTGAAGACTTTAGCTTAAAAAGATCAAGGCCTTTGGTCTGGAGAGGATGGTTCTGGAGAGGAAAGTGAGGCAGGTGATCTTACCCAGCCCTCTCTTACTTAAATCCAATTTACTTGCATGTCATGGAATCCACCTCTCTGATGTCCTGGTCCTCTTCAAGAACACAGGACAAACAACAATATAAATATAAATATATAAATGAAACAATAACAATATAAATATAAAAAAAAACGGAAAGCCCTAGCACAGGTGCCAAAGAAATACTCCCAGATAGAATTTTTTCTCTAAGAGCGATTGAGGGAATGGAAAATATTTCTAAGAGTGCCCATGCAACCAGAGGGCATGAAAGACATGCTGTAAGTACCTCCATATCCCTGCATGAATTTGCCTCATAATAGAATATCTCTGGAGTCATTAAGGAATCCTAAAGGCAGTTTCACACATAAGGGAGGTGGATGGGGGAAAGGGATCCCTCAGTGTTTGAATTACTGTTTTCAGAAGCTTAACACCACCATGGTGCTAGAGCTGCCTAAAACTTACAACACAATATAACAAAATAATCAGTCCTGCTTTGTATCACCCCATCCATTTTCCATTCCCTCTGTCTGGTAGGATAACTTCCCATATATATTGCTTTCTCCTAAAAGAAAGCTGTTTTTGGTCGAGTCTTTATACCATTTAAGGTGTCTCAAGTCACTCCTAAAATCTGAAAAGGTTTATGCTTGGAAAAGCTAGGAAATGAGATTTCCGGATCACACTGCACAGGCATTTCTAAGAGCTAAGGCTCCCCCCATTGTTTAAAATGTATGTGTTTCCTTTATCTCCTTCTCTGCTTCCACTCTTTTTCCTAAGACTCATCCCTCTCCCTAAGACAAACAGCTGAAGTATTTGGAATAAATGTATTTCAGGTTAAAGGTTAAAGGGGAAATTAAGAGGTCTAAGCCATATAGTTTGAGGCTTTTTTAAATCTCTGTAACTTCTGAAAAGTTTCTAAGCCTCCAGTCCTTCCACCCCTTCAAAAATGAACAAGACATTCTGCACACTGATGTCAAAAAAAAAAAAAAAAACCTTCCTAAACTATATCCCTGATCATAGGATGATAGATTTAGACTTGTTAAACTACATTCATTCAACCTCCACTTTTTAGAGATGAGGAAACTGAGATAAAGAGAGATTGAGTAAGTAGCCTAAGGCCCCAGATCATCCCACTTCCCATTGGCTTTGTGTGGCCTATAGAATAAAATCTGAATCATTTCAGATGCATCCTCCATAATCTGACCTCAATTTTCTTTTGCAATCTTATCTTTAAATACTCCCTTTCACAAAGAGTACTCTCTGGCAAAACTGGACTGCTGACACTTCTACAAAGCATTATGTGTTTCCCCCATCTCCAATCTTTCCTCACACAATACCTTCTTTTCCACTTCTGCCAGTCAAAATTCGTCTCATATTTCAAAACAGTTTCAATTATCAATTCTTCCATGAAACTTTTTATCTAGGAAGACATGTTATTTCTGTCTCTATTCATCCATAATACTTCACATGAGCCTTTCCTATAATACAGATCATATTCTATCTTATACTGTTTAGGTACAGGTCTCCTTTCTTCTGTTGGCTCCTTAAAAGCAAGAATCATGTCTTCTTTGTTCTCCCCAGAGTACCCAGTATTTTTCAAAGAAATGAGCTGAATTAACTTTATCTGCTTTTTTCCTTAATAAACTCATCTGTAAAATGGAAATAATTGAAAAAAAAACTTTAGAATTTGAAGTAGACTGAAAAGCACAAGGAAAGTAGATTTTTGAAATTAATTTATAGTATAATTGTGTTTATCCAGAATGGTTCAGGAGTAGTATATTCTGCTTAATTGAATATGCTGATTAAGTGATTTACCACATAAGGCTTAAAGAAATCTCTAGTTCTCAAAATATTTGACAATAATTGCAAAAATAAAAATAAGACTTCATTTGATGCTATCATCTCTCTTAAGTACATGTAGAATAGTCATGTAAAAGATGTAATGGAATTGCTATTCCCTGCTTCAGAGGGAAAAACCAGGAAAAATAAATGGAAATTTTAATGATGTGAATTTAGGCACAATTAAGGACAAGTTCCCTAACAATTAGAGCTGTCTAAAAATCAAGTGGGCTGCTTCATGAGATGATAGGTTTCTGCTTCCTGGAAGCCTTTCAGGAGAAATTGGACTGCATAGAACTGACCTAGAAGACCACTGAGATATCTTCCAAAGCTAAGACTCTGTGATTCAAAGGTCAATTTACAGAACAGATATCGCTGAAATCTCTTAACTTTTTGAAAATCTAATTTTGTTTTGCTTTTTTAAAAATTCTTGAAAAGTGTCTTTCTATGTCCCCAACCTTGAAAGGGGGGAATGAAAACCCCTGTACATACATAGTCAAAGAGAAATCAGTTAAATTTTATAGGAGATATGACTATTGGAAAATTGTTATTAGTCATTTCACTTCATTGTCAACAAGGACCTGATAGTTCAGAGGAACATGGTACCTTCCCCTTTCTAAAGTTCCCTCCTACTCCAATTCTGGATTCACCTGGACTGAACTGGGTTCAGTCCAGGAAGAACCTGGCCTCTAAAGAAAATGGCCATTGTCTTGTTTCTGACTCATTGAATTTCAGTTCACGATCACTTAAAGCAAAGGGTTAGTTCTTATTTTTTAATTAAAACTTTTTATTTACAAAACATATGCATGGGTAATTTTTCAACATTGACTCCTGCAAAACTTTCTGTTCCAAATTTTTCCTTCTTTCCCCCCATCCCTTCCCCTAGATGGCAGATAGTCCAATACATGTTAAATATGTTAAAGTATATATTAAATCCAATATATATATATATACATATTTATACAGTTATCTTGCTGCACAAGAAAAATTGGAACTGGAAAGAAAAAAAATCTGAGAAGGAAAACAAAATGCAAGCAAACATCAACAGAAAGCATGAAAATACTAGGTTGTGTTCCATACTCAGTTCCCACGGTCCTCTCTTTGGGTGTACATGGCTTTCTTCATCACTGAACAATTGGAACTGGTTTGAATCATGTCATTGTTGAAGAGAGCCACATCCATCATAGTTAATCATTGTATAATCTTATTATTGCTGTGTGTAATGATCTTCTAGTGAGGTTCTGCTTATTTCACTTTGCATCAGTTCATGTAAGTCTCTTCAGGCCTTTCTGAAATCATCCTGCTGGTCATTTCTTACAGAACAATAATATTCCATAACATTCATATACCACAATTTATTCAGCCATTCTCCAATTGATGGGCATCCACTCAGTTTCCAGTTTTGGCCACTACAAATAGGGCTGCCACAAACATTCTTGCACATATGGGTCCCTTTCCCTTCTTTAAGATCTTTTTGGGACATAAGCCCAGTAGAAACACTGCTGGATCAAAGGGTATGCAGTTTGCTAACTTTTTGAGTTCCAAATTGCTCTCCAGAATGGTTGGGTCCATTCCTACCAACAATGTATCAGTGTCCATAGGATTAGTTCTTAACTAGAAAAGAACTTAGTATAGATAGTAAGTCAGGCACAGGATAACTATTTATTTCTTCCATATGAAAGAAATGCTTAAAACACAAAAGACGCATAAAGCCACAGTGATAAAAAATTAAAATATGAAATTCCCTGTTGTGAAATGATCCAACCATTCTGGAGAGCAATCTGGAACTCTGCTTAAAAGGGCTATCAAATTGTGCATACCCTTTGACCCAGCAGTGCCATTACTGGGTCTGTATCTCAAAGAAATCATAAAGGAGGGAAAGAGACTCAGATATGCAAAAAGGTAGCAGCTCTTTTTGTGATAGCAAAGAACTGGAAAATGAGTAGCTGCCCATCAGTTGGGGAATGGCTAAATAACTTGTGGTATATGACTGTTATGAGATGTTATTGTTCTATAAGAAATGAGCAGAATGATTTCAGAAAAGCCTGGATTTACATGAACTGATGCTGAGCAAAACAAGCAGAGCCAGGAATACATTGTACATAATAACAACAAGAATGGGTAATGATCAACTACGAAAAACTTGGTTCTTCTCTGTGATTCACTGATCCAAAGTAATCCCAGTAGGTTTTGGACAAAAATTGCCATCTGCATTCAGAAAAATAACTATGGAGAATGAATGTAAATCAACACATGCTGTGGTTGATTTTTTTTTCCCTCTCCCATGGTTTTTTCCTTTTGCTCTGATTTTTCTCTCACAACATGATTCATAAAACAATGTGTATTAAAAATAAATACTTTTTTAAAATATATATGAAACTCCCTGGGAGATTATAGAATAGGTTTTTACCTTCATCTAAACTCTTCAAGGTCCAAAATGTACTTTCCAATTCTTCTGATAATTTTAAGTCATGTCTTGGGTTTATACTTCTTCTCACAGTCATCTTTGTCCTCTGAGAAGAATTATAATAGACAATGTCAAATGAAGAACATAAGTATATCCAAACTTCCAAGTATCTACCAATTTGGAAGGTTTATCTTTCATGATTGCTGTTTGGCCACGTGTGTTAGACATAAGCTAAAAAGAGAGAAAAATGAAAACTAAAATACAAGTGTGGTGATGAAAAAATTCTGAGAGACATTGTTTCTGGATGATTTAATCATTTCAATAATAATAGCTGATATTTCAGATATTATATCAGATATAATAATATCAGCATATTATTAATAAAAGCATGGCCATTTGCCAGTCTCTCTTGGGCCAACCCATCATGGCAATGGGCTCACCATTAATATGCCCTTCAGAAGAGTAGGTTTTCCTGAGGGATGCCAATCAACTCTGATTGGTTAATACACTGAGATGTGGACTTATTAAAATGAAGGGCTTCAGGTATATGAGTTAGATCACCTAAATCTTGGTCAAATAGATCAATTTTCATGTGACCTTTCTTGACAGTAGGACAAATCAACATTTTCCCAGACCTGTCTGAGTAAACACAATAAGCAGGAATATATCTATTAACTTAAACTTAAAATTTCTTTTACCATCTGATTAGATCTTGGCCCAGGTAAATCTTTAAGAGAGATTTCCTACACTGCTTGGCCTCTGGGTGAGGAAGTATAAAAGGGGAAAAACTTTGGTACTAATACAATATTTAGTTACTAAATGCAAGAGCAAAACATTCATTTTTCACAAGTTGTTTCTCCTTTTGGCTCAACCCCACACCTTCACCCTCACCCAAAGAGGGAACATGCACAAACAACTATAAGGCTCCGGTTGGATGTGCCCTTTAGTCAGGGGCCCAAAACCCAATCCCATCCCCACTCATCGAATCACTTTACTCTACTGAAATGGAGGGGGGAAAACTACAAGGTGAAATTAAAATACATATTAGGACTATTTGGCAGTGTTCCTTGTATGTTCAAGATATATATATATCTTGAACATATATATTCATATAATAAAAGTTAACCAGCATGACCAAGCCAGACCCAGGTTCAGGTTTCACCTGTACTATTAACTAGCTCTATGATCCTGAGAAAATCATGTAAGCACTCAGTGCTTTAGGCAACTCTCAAAGACTATAAGTTCCAAAGAGGTGATTTACATTGGTTAATATATTGAGACAGAGATCCCCATACTGATGAAATCATAGGACAACAATAGCTCACATTTAGATAGTACTTTAAAGTTTTCAAAGATTATGCATATATATTTATATGCACAAATATAATATGCATATGTTATCCCAGAATGTTTGTAAATAACAATATATTTTTTAATGAAGACCAAGAAAATGAAATAGTTTGCTTCATACAAAGGACTTTCTTCAAGTCATCAACTAAATGACTTTTGCCAAAAGCCTATGGGAAGGAAGCTCAGAATCCTCTTCTAGTAAATGAAAGATAATCCCTTCCAGCTCTAACAGCTCAAAGGCTCATGCATTTAGAGTTAAGAGACTTTAAAGGTTACTTGGTCCAACTCCTTTACAAATGTTACAGATGAGGATGTGATGGCCCAAGCAATGAAATGCCTTGTCCAAGGTTGCACAGGTAGTTGTACAAGAAGAGAGACCATTTGAACCCAGGTGTTCTGTCTCCACATCCAACTCTCTTTCCTCTGAAACATATGTCTAGGATTCCTATTCTCATCCCTGAGAACCCTTCAGAGTATTTCACCAGAAGAGAAAAAAAATCTACCATGTGGATAGCCAGTTCTGTTCTTCTTTCCTTCACCAGGCTCCCCAAAGGGATTGAACTCCAAAGAGACCTCTCAGTTTCTTTCCAGGATCCCAAAGCTGGCAACCTGATGGTTCACACATTTATGTGGAGAGTAAATTGAATTATCCTGATTAATATCAGCATCATTTTCACATCTCAGAGGGAAACATAAGTCAATTGTGTACATTAAACTCATTCTCATTATCTTCTTGTCAACGCCTGCTGTATACCAGTCCCATCAGCTTTCTCCAAAAATGTTGCTAAATTTTGTTTCAATGTAAGTACTCCTCACCTAATCCTTAAGTAATGCCAATTTAGCTGAAGTGGAACGCCTGAACACCAAGGGAACTACATATGAAATGCATGAATGTTAAATGAATTCATTTAGATTAGCATCATTAAAATGAAGAAAGAATTCAAAATAAGAACACTTTTAAGGTATCCCCCTGAAAAAGAGAAGCAAAGAAAGGACTTCAACAAATTAAAGGATGCTTAACTGTTTATAAAGTCCATCCTTCTCAGGTTCTACCTGACCTACTTACCATCTACAAAACCCTTCCCATACGCAGAAGTATCCCTTGAATCATTCTCCATAATGAATCCACTTGTGTTAATAAGTGAGGCCTGAAAGAACAGGTACCTTAAAAATTAGGCTAAACCAATTAAAAGTAGGAAACCAGCCTCCACTCCACCCCCAAAAAAGGCATGCTAACTCTACCACTAGTTTAGTATAAAACGAAATGCATTTTAAAGTCTGAAATCTTTAACTATATTTATAGAAGCACATAGTAATGATGTGGTGCAGCCATTGTCAGCAATAATGTGCACTCTAACCAAGTCTATCCTATTTCCATGGTCAGAAATAATGTAAATCTTCATCATTGTCAACTGTGACACACACACAAAGGGAGGCCAAATTCCTAGAGCTGTCTTGTCAACATGACTAAGGCTTAATCAACTCACCAGATCAGGTAAAAGACCCCTCCACCTCTGAGCAGGCACAGTAGACATACTCTTGCCCCACAAATAACCTTTAAAACTAAACACCTTCATTATGCTATATTAGCATATCTTATTTCCTGCTGTCCCAACTGCTGACGTTAGACATAATGAGCATGCAAGTTTGTTCTCTATGAGGACCTTTCCTAAGTCTTCCCTAACTCTCTAAATCCTGCTCTTACTCTTTACCTCTGATCTTTAAATATTTCACTAAATCATTTTGATTAGCTCCTGCACCTTTTTACAATAATAAAGGGCTCCTTGTGACTATGATAACACCTTTATCTGAATGTTTCACAAACCAAATCTTCATCATCATTCAAGGTGCTATATCCTATAGGTGCTATAGGAATGGTTTACTCTCTTCCCTTTCTGCTATAGGACAATAGAATACAGGAGAAAAGAGCATTAGAGTCAAAAGACTTGTGTTCAAATCCTATCTCAGTTACTTATTTGGACATCAGTTTCCCTTTCTGGACTTCATTTTCCTTATCTGTACAAGGTGATTGGATTAGGTGATATCTAAGCATGAGTATACTGATAAATGTTTTGACAACGAAAAATGTTCATAGGATTTCCTTTTAAGTTTACTCTGTATTATTGACATTTCTCCATCTCTTAATCAACAAAACAATAAATCAAACCCAGATTTGTAGCACTTTGAGGTATAAATGCTTACATTGAAAACCTAATAACTGACTCTCCAGCTGGTTAGAGCTGGCTCCAGCACACCCCTGCTTCTAAGATGCCATCCAGTTCTCCATCTAGTAGCTAGGAGTGATCTTTGGTGAATAGCTCCTTTTATTACTAGTATTTTTACTAACCAAGATGCATCTGTAACTGCCCTCATAGGTCACACAATTAGAAAAATGTCCAGAGCCCTCTGTTCTAAAGAAACATAGAATGAGATGCAGTGTAATGTCCAATAACACTATACAAAATCCCAGAGAATATCCAGATAGGAGCCCAGCCCTACTATGCTCACATCAGCACACCAAAATAAAGACATTCCCCAAATCTCTCTGAAATATACACTGTTCTGTCCCATACTCTGCCTCTGTATAATAGTTGGGGAGGGGGGAGTTAGTCTCAAATCATTAACAGCCTCCTGCTGTTGGGATATCCACAGAATACTCTACAGGTAATTATAACCCCTCTCCAGAGTAGAATTCCTGGCAGGTGTTCTTGCCAGGTGACAGCAGGCTCCTTCCCTTTCCTGTGCCACATTGGGATGTGATTGTCCTACATCCCTGCATGCTGCTGACAGTGCATTTGAATGAAGTTATACCATAGACCAGGCAAAAATACTGCTGCTTACAAACTGCAGGGGGTAGAAAGAAAAGACAAAAGTTCAGACTTAATGACTTCAGGTGAGGACATTGGCATCTTAGAACAAGAAAATACACTTTCCAGACCAAGATAGATTGGTATGATAAATAAAGTACTGGATTTGGAGTGAGGAAACCCAAGTGCAAATTTCATGTCAAGCTCTTATTAGCCTTGTGACCATAGGTAAGTCATAACTTCCTTGTGAGTAAGTTTCCTCATGTATAAAATGAAAATGTTGGAGATCTTTAAGGGCTTCTTCCAGCTCTAAATCTAGTTCCAGAGAAAAGATTACTTATGAAAGCATCTGGAAAAATCAGGGTAAAAACAAGAAACAAGGAAAAGAAGTTCAAAAAAAAGTAAAGCACTAAGACAAGGGCTCTTTTTAAAAATAATAATAATTTTGGGAGTGGCAAATATACACCTTCACTTCCTTTCTATCCCCAATGAGAAAGCAAGGAAAATAAAACTTCTGTTGCAAACCTATAGCCAAGCAAAACAAATTTCTACATTGGTCATGCTTCCATCTTCTCCCCCCAAAAAAAGGTCTCAATCTGCACTCTGAATCCATTATATCTGTCTCTGGTGGGGCTGGTATCATGAGTCCTCTAGAATTGTTATTGGTCATTGAAATGATCCATGTTAAAGTCAGGAGCTCTAATTAATTTTTATTACCATTAAACCCGGTAGCAGTCTGGTGAAGCTCAGGGATCTTTTCTCAGAATGATATTTTTAAATGCAAAAGCTAAAATGCATAGAATTACAAAGAAAATTAGTTATATTGAAATACATTTATCAGAATACTGGAACCACAAGCAAGTTGATGGACCCTAGGTTCAGAATCCCTACACAAAGAAGAAACTGGAAAAGTCGGGACACAAATACAACCAAGAAACAAGAGTAGAAGAAAAATTGGGAAAATACTAAAAAAATTGTTTTAAAAACCAAGGGAGAGAGATGAGAATCATAAGAAAAGTCAAGACAGGAGAAGAGGAAGCAGAGAAATCTTATTAACTGACAAGTATCTTTCTAGGAGGTCCTAGTAAAGAAAAATAGAAAATGAATATTAATTATGAAATTTAAGACTTATAAGTCATCTCTTCTTACCCTCTTTTTATAGAAGAGACCCAGATGACTTGTCCAAGATAATTTGGTCTTAAAGACCAGACCTCAGGCCTCGACTTCTCTCCCACTTTTTTCTTTGTAACACACTTAACCCAAACACACTTTTGGAACAAGCCAGAGCAAAAATAAACTTCTAGAGTTTGAAAAAATGCTGTGGAAAATCTTGAAAGTATGAATTCAAATCAGACTCCAAAGTTTCTAAGGCTAATCCACCAGCCAACTTATTGAGATCTCTTGTCACTGTTAATAAGCCTGCAGCAAGCATCCTGGGAACAGTGCGCACTATTGTACAATGCAGGATGGGATATTTTAAGGGAGGCAGTTTAACTAACAGCGGTTTGAATTGAAACCAATTTTAATGTCTTTTTTGTTTTCATCAGACTGTCATAGAAATTACCACAAATGATGTGTTAATTCTCTTCCCTAGTGGGTCTCCAATATGGCAACGGATGAATTTTCATTTGTTTGATCAGAATTAGCAACATTAGTCATTGCAAATAGCCTTTTAATTTCCACCGAGCTGCCAAAGGGAACAAGGCAGGAGAAGCAAAAATAGAAGCCACACTAAGGGTTTTTTACCCAGGCAGATGTGCTGAATCTAAGTGGCTTTGCACCAGATCCTGACAATAGAATTCAGGGAATAGTCTGCTAGCAGGTGTATGGGCTAGATTTCAGTTCTGGTATCTGACTTCCTGCTGACATGATGTATTTGCTCTTCTCATAAGTTAGCCATGTACAACCAGGAATAAAATTCTCCCTCGAAGGCCCTGTGGCCTAAATTACCATCAGCCAATGTTACTCAAAATTGATAAGGAAGCAAAGTTTGCTCTAGCATCCATACACATCTCTCTTCAGAGTCTTATCCCTTTCCATTGCCCTCTTAAGCTTCCCAAATCTCTCCCAACTAGCTGTTTTATGTTCTATTCTTGTTCTCAGTTGGCTGTCAACTAATTCTTGCTGAAATCATAACTGATTATAGACTTGTTGGCTACTGACAGCTTATAATGATCAATTACTTTCCAGGGGGATTTGCCCTGGATTAATAGAGGTTTATTTCCACATGGAAAACCTTCAAGGCCCAAAAGAATGCAAAATTAATGGCCACATGACAGGTAGTGGAGTTGAGACTTTGCAAAAGGAAGCAGCTAAGACATAAAATTCGTTCTGGGCACAGCAGCTGAGGAGGCAGAAGGAGGGGATAGACAGATGCATGGGGCTGGGGAAATATATACATACTTTGCTCTCAAGGGAGTACACAAAATTTTGGAAGAACCCCTTGAAAAGGCTGCCAACCTCTCTTTTAAAGCCACAATACCCCTGGCAGGGTTGTTACAAGTTCTCAAGTCAGAAACAATATGGTAGCCCTACCCACTTCATCACAATGCTGAATTTGGCTAAGGCCACCACTTAGAAATGAGAATGGATTCCCTTGTCCTTCCTGGTATATTTATAAAGTTAGCCTATCTAAACTTAAAAGCCAGACTGTAAAAGTCCTTCAGTCCTCATTCACCACTTCTTTGATAGAAGCACACATGAGGAAGGCAAAGATGAAAACCAATAGAAATGCCAGAAACTCCCTTCTCTGGAGGTGTCCAAGTAGGATGGCAATGTGCCGACAGTAGAGCAAATTGAAAGTGCAGAGGGGGGTAGAATGTTTGCTGCAGGACAGATGTCAATATAAGACTTAGATGAAGGAGCAATTTCCAAAGATGTGAGCCAAGTAGAAGACAACCCAATGATTATAACTGACTTGTGCTGCTTTCATATACAGAGATAATGTCCTTGACCCACTAGAGATTTTAAGCAACTTTCCTAGTGGCAAGAGTAGATTAGCAATAAACTGGGTACATTCCATTCCCAGGGACCTCTTATGACCAATGGAATATATATAGTTGGGATATTCTACAATATCAAGATATAAACCGTAGCCTTTTTTCAAGGAAAATAGAAGAACTTGACTGTACATTCTGAATGAGACTAATAGTCATACAGTTTAGGATTCTGCCTCAAACAGTGGCAACAAGCAATGTTATTTATCCTAAATGATGTCATTCCCAAAGGTCAGGAATATATCTTAAACATTCTTTTGTCTTCAATCTCTAGATTTTTTTCCTTGCTTATTTTGCCTAAGACATAATAGGCACTATATAAATGTTTATTCCCATCCACTTTCCCTTCCCCTTCCTTCAAATACCACTTATACAGACCTTTACAGATCCTTCTCCTTCTTCTCCATTTGCTAGTACTCTTACCATACCCCCCAAATTACTTTGAATTTATATATATTTCATATTTCCTTATCTGTATATATATTTCATATTTCTTTATCTGTATAACCACTATATTCCCCCATTAGAATGTAAATTTCATGGGGGAAAAGAATATTTCATTTTTGTATCCTCGATGCCTAGGACAATACCCTGCACAAAGTTAGCACTAACTAAATACTCATTTAATTGAATTGAACCAAACTGAACTGAATCACATTGAACCTACTTAAATTTCTGCTTGTATGCCTTCTTAGGGGTAATAAGATTCATAAATTTACCATCCATCATATAAATGACATGATTTTTTAACTGTACTAAAACTGCTTTTTTCTATTTTCAGTTGAAAAGGATACCTACTATGAATACTCTGGGATTTAGGGAACATGGCTGTGTTGTCCCAATCTACAGCCTTCAAGATTTTATCAACTTTTATCATACTCAATCTCTCTGTCCCTAACAAAGGGCCTTCATCCTTTTAGTCTCCCCTTTATTCTTTGATGACTGAAATTGCTCTTCTCTGAATCCTACCAAAGCTGATGTCTTTTATGAAATATAATGAACAGAACTTCACATGATCTGCAAGATGCAAGTGCTCTTATTGAGATCAGAGTCACAATCTTGGCTTTAAAAGAGCCAGGATTTAATTAGTTATCCTAAATACCCATAAGATAGAAGGAAATTGAAAGTAGATCTAGAAACAGAAGTAGAAACAGTTCCAATGAAATATGATGAAATATCAGGAAGAAGTCTAGTCAGGTTCTCCTCTACAATTCTTTTACAAGGATTAAGAAACCAAATCCTGATGAAGACATTTAAAAAAAAAAATCACACTGAGTCTTTGTTCCATCCTAAATAGATCAGCATAGGGAAGCCAACAGTAAGGTCTGTGGACACTGGGGATTGGTAGCCAGAAGTGCATCCCACAAAGCTATCTGGCTTGGATCTGAATAAGGATAGTGACTGTTATTTACTTAATATTGTACAGAGGATAAGAAAAAGTATTAATTAACAGCTTTGTTGCTCACTATTTATTTCCAGGTCACACAAATCCATTGTGGAAAAAAGAGGGGACCTACTTCTAGGGGTTAGAAGTAGTAATGGTCCCTAAACAATAAATTCAGAAATAAGCAGCAGCTATTTATCTATGACCCCACAAGCAGGGCAGAGTACCAGTTCTAGCCACACATTTCCCAGCCAAGTCAGAAGGCTGTGATGGAATAACTAGGGCAGGAATGACAGACAAAAAGTGAACTAGAGTTCTGTCACTCTGCACCGGCAAGCCTTTCCAGATGGCTTAGCAGTAGCCTACAGGAACACCAATTAGAGGAAAGTCCATAAGTGTGCTTCTCAGAACCAAACCCAGATCAGGAACTTGCAGGGCTCAGAAGAAAAGATTAACAATTAGTCTTGACCTTCAAACTGCTTTGGAACACTAAAAATTTACAAGTCAACAGCCTGAACTTTCCCTGAGATTCTAAAATAAAACACATTCAACACCTCTCCAAAGCAGCAACCAGGCCAAAGAAGGTACAAATACAGCCTGAACATTCCCTCCAAAATGCATAGAGCTTGGTCATAATATAAAGTCTGAAGTCAGGAAACAATTTGGAAGAATAAACGTACTTATGCAGAGATCTAAGTCAAAGTCATTTCTCAATTTCAGTCAAAATCTGTCCATAGCTCATTGATGTTCAGATTCCTCAACTATGGTTCAATTGCTTTAATTTTCTATTCGAGGTCCTTTGCAATTGGACATTATCCTACCTTTTCATCTGTAGCCTACTCACCCCACAAACCTGCCCAATTAGATTTCTCACTTCCTTGTCCTTTGCTGCCTTTGTTCTTATTTATGCTAATCTGTGTACCTGGAACGCTTCTATCCACCCCCTGTTAACCTTTTGAAATACTGTCCAATGCTTAAGATTTAACTCTAAGTCCACTTTAACTTACCCATTCACAAACCTTGGTATTCCCAAACCATGGTATAGTACTTTATGTCCCTCTTATGATTATGCTATGACCTTAATAGTTATTCATATATTTAGCTTGTCCTCATTCCTTACATGATAATTATATACTCTATGAGGACAAAGACCATGTTTTACTTAACCTTCATATCTTCTTCAGTATTGAAAAGATTGCTCATTTTTAAACAGATTTTATTGATAGAGAGAACTTCAGATGATAAAAATCCTTCTACCAATGCAGACCAACAACTGCTCTGCAATTTAGACACTAGCACCCAGACTTAGAGACTTACTTAGAGTCAAACAGTCAATTATCTCAAGTTGAGACTTGAACCCAAGTATTTCTGGTTCCTAGGCCAGCTCTCTCTCCACAAGCCACACTGCCTAGCCACACACATAGCAAACTCTGAATATATATATGTATTTTTAATCAAATGGCATGGAATCAAGACAAAGGGAGGGAACATTGGCACAATGCACTAGACAAGAAATGAGAATAGCTGGGATGGCATCTCAGCTTTGCTATTAACTAGTGTCACTTTAAAAATGTCAATTAGAAATATTGAGCTTCAGTTCCTATGTTTGTAAAAGAAAATTATTGATGTCCTACCCCAGGTTATTTCTAACATCAAATAAGATAACAAATTGGAAAGTATTTATAATTATAAAGTATTCTACAGATATATTATTGTTATTGTTGCAACTTAATCTCGTGTTGAACTTGAAAATTTTGTGACTGATTCAAACTTCAAAAACTCTTACTTCCTCAAGGTAAATCATTAAACCTCAAAATATCTTTCAAAAAACTGCTCAGTCCTACTAAAACCCACCACCAGAACCAATAAACCCTAAGTTTAAAGGGGAACTAAATGAGCATTCATAAAACATTTTAAAAGTATCTTTTGTGAGCATCTTACTTAGGCACTGGAGTAAAGAGAAAATTTAGATAAGATACAAATCTTTATTTCCTGAAACTTATAGTCTAGTAGGATAATAAGACACAAAGACAGAACATTCAGTTCATTAGAGGAATATAAAGGAAAGTATTATGTAAAAACCAAGAGGGAAAATCTTGATATTTAAAAAAAGCTCTTACTTATTAGAAGTAATTACAGATAAGCTACCTTCACAACAGACTATGTACCCAGAGAGTAAAGGAGAACCCAAGAGAGTTTTGCTTCTTTTCATAGCCAGTCTTTCAAGTTTTCTTAGGTCCCTTAGCTACAGCCAAAACCTGAGTAACTGGAACATTTGGAGAACAGGAACTGAGAGTTAATGAAGTTTTCTCATTAACTTAACCTTTTATCTCAACTCATGGGATTGAAGGTTATTTTTAAAATATCTGAGTCCATTTTCCTGACTTAGTAAGTAGAGTTTAGTAAATGGAATTGAAACTTTCTTTGCTAATTGAAGGTCTGCAGCAAAAGGGGGGTGGAAAGGAGAAGTTAAATCTTATTGTGTGATGGATAATAGACTCATATAGATAGATAGATAGATAGATATCACAGAGCTGGAAATTCTACCAATAGGTGCCTGCCTCAGGTAGCATTCAGTGACAGTACCCAGGCTGCAGATTCCCCTTGTCTGAGTCATTGGGAAATATTCAGCTGCCCAGATTAGAATGAAATTCAAGATCATAGGAGATCCTTAGAGTTGCCCCTAGAGTTTACCTCTACTCAGTATTCCTGAGGAAATCAATCAAGAAGCTTTTTTGGATTGGCTTCAGGTAGAATTAGTGGGGTGTATTCAGAGGACACTAGCCAACCAAAGTCTTGGACTATTTTCTACAGATTTTTTTTAGCTTTCAGCATGATTTGAAAGAAAAGAGACAATGGTATAAAGGAAAAGTATGGAGATGGCTATGACTTTGTGGGTTTTGAGAAATTCAGGAGTTGGATCCATGCCAGGGTTGGCTGTGATCTGTGCCAACCTTGAGGTCCTGAGGAGTAAGGAGAAACTTTGGGACCCAAGCAAGAGGTAACTAAGAAAAGTGATGCTGCTTTTGGATATGAGACTAATGATATGTAGAAATTGTTAAGTCTGAGCCCATTCTTCCCAGGGACTGAGGTTTTATAGAGGAGTATGTGCTCCAGAAGTCTTTTTAAGAACATCTGAGGCCATTTTCCTGACTTAATAAGTGAAGTTTGGAAAATAGAATTGAAATTTTCTATACTAATTGAAAGTCTTCTGCAGTAAAATGGTGGCATTAGGTGACATAGTCAATCCTTTGAAAGTCAAATCTCATTGTATAGCGGACCATAGTTTATAGATTTAGAGCTAGAAGTGATCTCACTGATCAGTAACAATTGTTGAAGGGAAATGTTTGTATTCTTGTTCTATTTTCAAAGTAAATCTCTCTTTATAGAAGCTAATTGATGTTAATTGGTTAAATGGAGCTGAATTACTAAGTCACTGGTGCCTAGCCAGGTAAGGAAAACATACCATGGTTTTTCATTAGGGGAAAAACATCTCAACCTCTCAAAGGGCATTCAAAGATTTTTGATGAGGCAATCTAACCACACTCACCTAAGAAGCAAGGCCAGAGTATTTGCTAAATATAAAAAAAAAGAAATGCAAGGTCATTTGAGGCAGGCGAGAAAACATTTTTAACTGGAATAGAGGGTAGATAAATATCATGAAAGTTCTCATTCAGAAAGTAGATCTTTTATGGACTTTTGAAATAAAGAATTCTAAGAGGTAGGAATGAGGTGGGACTTCAAGAGTATAGGAACTTCTGGAAGTGAAATTCCAGAAATTAGGAAGTCACACAAAAGTTTAGGTGTGAGGAAAAATAAGAAGGTCAATTAGGCTATATATGTACATGTATGTATTTGACTGGATTATATAATGGGGGAAGAGGAGTAATATATAATAATGGTAGAACAGGAAAGGTTTTCAAAGCTAAACAGGTTCTTTTGTATTGATTTTTTTCTCTTTTTTCCCCTTCAATTACATGTAAAATAAATTTTTAGCATTCATTTTTTAACTTTGAGTTTCAACAAACAGAGCTTCTTAAATTTGATATTAGAATTAATAGAGAACCATTATATATTCTTAAGAAGAAGAGATGATCATATCTGTACTTTAAGAAAAATAACTTGGGCAGCTATGTAGAGTGAAAATTGGAAAGTCAAGATTTGCTCCATGCTTTCCCCAGATATAAACAGCTTGTTTTTGGAGTGAGGAAAATGCACCACTGAGAGTATAGCATTCCACAAACTCCAAATTCAGCAGAGTTCCTTTTTTAAAACTCATTGTAAAACCTGGGTATACTATAGAGCCTCGTATCCAAAGCATTTGAGTTTTGATGAATGAGGTAAATAAGAGAGGAATTATTAGCCCTGTTTTGTAAAGAAAAGAAATGAAGTCCCAAAAAGTTAAAGTAAAATAATGGTGAAATTTTACCATTTGGTCACCATCTTAATTGTCCTGAGTTCCAGAAAAACAGAGAAACAAAAGTGATCTCAGAAAGGAAGGGAGACAGAGACAGAGACAGAGAAAGACAGCAGAGAGAGAGAGAGAGAGAGAGAGAGAGAGAGAGAGATCTTTTTAGAAGTCACCTGAAATCCAAGTGGAAATAATAATAATAGCTTACTTTGATGTCAGATGTTATGTATATATTTTCTATACATGTGTATATATATATGTAAATGTGTGTAAATGTACATACATGCATGTATATATTTATACAATACTGAAATAGCAAAGATAAAGAGGAGAAAAAGAGAGGGAGAAATGGAGAGAGAGACAGAGAAGAATAATGGATAAAAAGCTTGCCTTGAACTCAGAAAGGCACTGAATTCAAGTCTTCTCTCTGACTAATCTGAGTTCTATGATCCTGGACAAATCCCATCTTCTTAGTGCTCTAGGCAGCTCGCCAAGGCTATATTGTATAGAGAAGATACTGACCTGCATGAATAGGAACATTTTTCCTCATCTGAAAGTTTCCTATATCTGAAGGCTCTTTGTCTTATCTTATCCAAATCTACATCTTTGTCTCATTTGAGATCAAAGACTATCTTACTTTTATTTGTACCAGCAGGGTTTGGGCCAATGCCTACCACATAGTAAACTCTTAGCAAATTCCTTATTTATCTCATTATCTATCTAAATTCCTCTTTATCTATCACTGTCTATAGTTCTCTATATACACATAAATATATATGTGTATGTCTCAATGCATGTACATGTCATTTCCTCCTGTATGAAATATTTGTAAAACACTTAGCATAATGCCTGACATATAGCAGACACATAATAAATGTTTATTCTCTTCTTCCTTTATTATTTTCTCTTCCCCTGAATAGATTACAAATTTCTTGAGCACAAGTAATAGTTTCACTACTTCCTTAGTATGCCAGAACCTGTCATAAAGTAAACCTTAAATAAATATTGTTAATTAATGATGATGATGCTACTGATGATAATATCAATAAAGACAAGAAGAAACTTTGTATGAAGCTTTAAGGTTTGCAAAGTGTTTTACAAGTATAATCTGATCTGACAATAACATTGTGGGGTAGGTGTCAATGTGATCTCCATTTTACGGAGAAAGAAACAAGCTGAAACCTGTGACATGACAGCTAACACTAAATGACATATAAGTGTCTAAAAAGTGGTTGAATTCAGGTCTTCTTAATTCCAATTGTTTGATTGAGTTTTAAAGCTTACAAATGGGTTTTCTTACAACAACCCTTTTGGAAGGATCATAGAGAGCCTTCTGCTAATGGTTAATGGAGGTGCATCTCAGTTGGAGAACAATGTAGGGACCTTAGCCTAGATTTGTGTCCCTTGAGCAATAATGTGACTTTGTAAGCCCTTGGGGGAGCAAGGGGAGAGATTCCAGAAAATAAAATCAAGGGGAACCAACAAGAGTCCCAGGCTTTCTGTTGTTATTTATATACAAGAGAGGATGTGACTGTAAATCACCTCCCCATAAATAGCTTCAGATGCCTGTAAGTCACTTCAGAGTGACCTTGGCAAAGGAGAAAGAGAGAGAGACAAGAGAGAGATGAGAGAGAGAGAGAGAGAGAGAGAGAGAGAGAGAGAGAGAGAGAGAGACAGGGACAGAGACTGCAACAGAGAGAAAGAGATAGAGATAAGAAGAGAGAGATATAGAAACAAAGACAGAGAGAAAGCAAGAGAGACAGAGAGATTGTAGAGACACACAAAAAGAGAAACAGAGACAAAAGTAGAGAGAAGGAGGTAAAGACAGAGACAGAGAAACAGAGAGACAGAAGATAGAAACACAGAGAAACAGAGAGACAGAGAGACAGAGAGAAACAGAAGATAGAGAGAGAGACAGAGAGAAAAAAGAGACAGAGAGAGACAAGGACAGAGAGGAGATAGAGAAGGAGATAGAGACGAAGAGACAGAGAGACAGAGAGAAGAAGGTAGAAACAGAGAGGAGGAAGAGACAGAGGGAGGGAAGGAGAGAAAGAAAGAAAGAAAGAAGGAGGAAAGGAGAGGGGGGAATAGAGAGGAAGAGACAGACAGGCAGAGACAGACAGAAAAAGAAAGAGAGAGACAGAGAGAGGAGGAGGGAGAGAGAGAGGAAGAGAGACAAAAAAAACAGACAAAAAGAAAGAAAATTATCCTCCTATAGTCAGGACAAGACCTATTGCTTATAAGCCATCAAAAAGAGGTAGCAAGGAAAGCTAGACTATTTCATTTCCAGGTTTTCATGGTTCTCTCAACTGGCTCTCTTCTATTTCCTTTTGCCTAGAATTACGCTATACTTTGAAGTGTCTGTTATCCCTAGTAAATAACCCTGAAACCCTGAAAGGTCATAATATATTGACTTGTAAAGGTCTTTCTTTCCAAATCATTTAGTCCAAGCCCCTCATTTCCCAAGTGATAAAATGGGCCCAGAGATAAAGTTGTTTGTTCAAAGTCTCATAATATAGCTAAGATAAATAGAAATAATTATTTCTATTATTAGAAATAATAATGGATAGAGTGCCAGGCTGGAGTCAAAAAGACTCCTCTTCCTAAGATCACCTTAGATACTCACTAGCTGTATGACTCTGGACAAGTCACTTAATTCTGTTTGCTTCAGTTCTTCTTCTGTAAAATGAACTGGAGAAGGAAATGGCAAACCACTCCTGTATCTTTGCCAAGAAAACTCTAAATGGGTTCACAAAAAAATGAGCACAACTGAAAGATAAAAACCCACTACTATACCAACACTGACATGATTAGAGTCATCAGTCATTAACATCCTTAATTAACCTGAATTAATTAGAACCTTTTCAAGGTCACATTTAGGTGAGAGTCTGGGTCTAGAACCAGGGAGAGAATGACACAAAGAAGAAATAAATTTTGAAAGGAAGGAGGAGAGCAATGGAGTCCCAGAGGTACACTAACCAAGGTAATACAGGACTAGATAGGAATCCACTGGCAGCAAGGGAGAAGAAAGAGGAGGAGGAGGAGGAGGAGGAGGAGGAGGAGGAGGAAGGAGAGAGAGAAGGTGGGAGGGAAAGAGGGAGGGAAGGAGGGAGGGAAAGAGGGAGGGAAGGAGGGAAGGAGGGAGAGAAAGTGGGAGAGAGGGAGGGGAAGGGAGAGACTAATCAAAGGTACTTGAGCTAAGAACTGTGACTTTCCACAGCTATGCTGCAAGTGAATGAAGAATAAGGAGTACAACTCTGTGGAACAGATAGGTTTGAGTGCTCTTTTTGCAAGGGCATTCACACTTCTCATCCACTAAGTATCAATATAATGCCCTGGAAACATCATTAACTAAATAGCGAGGTGGTAGAGAATCTATAAGCTTCTGGGGAGTGGGGTTAGTCTTACACATTTAGTCCATAGATGATGACTCATGCTTCCAATAAGCATTCCTAGCCTTAAAAGCAAAATACGTGTTCCATAAACCCAAAGCCTATAGTTCTCCAGTCTATTGGGATCTAATAGATCCCAGTGGTAAAAACTCCAGCAAGAGCTGAGCAAGAAGACTACAATAGAGTGAAGATTCAATGAGAAAAACCCAAAATTGAGCTCACTTAGGATTTCCATTATAAAACCTGTCAGAAGAATAAGTAAATAAACAGTCTGTAATTTTCTATTCTGGAAAACCTAACTCAGGGAATCTGAATGCCTCATCAGTTCTCAGTGACAGGTATGTTTTTCTCTTTACTTGGTCTTAACAGATCATAAGTTTTGGACAGGTGGGTTATGTCCCTCTTCCTTCTGTGCTAGAAAATAACACCAGTGGAGCAATAGTCATTCTGAAGTGAGCAACTATTATTCATTCACTCTCCAGAATGTTTTCCTTTATAGAAATTCACTGCCAACAAAAGACCCCAAGACATCAGTTTAGACTAATGTGGGCAGCAAGATCATTTCCAATAGTCATCCTTGGGCATCTAAATGACTAAACTGAGAAGGTGGAAAGGGGGTTAAACCATTAGTCTGGAATTCACTGATAAAATGCAACCACATTCATCTGGTAATACAAAGTCTAAGGGGAAATCAACTGAATTCCATAAAAATATGAAGGGTACAAAGAGGATAAAGATGTTCATCAAAGTTTCTAAATACTTAGATCAGAGAGTGCCCTGTGAAGTCTTATGAGAGCAGTGTTATCTCAAATAAAAGAAACCCAACTTTACATGAAGGAAAAGGAATCTGGCCAAAGTCACAAAGATCATTAGTGACAAAGCTGAAACCAGAATCCAGCCTTCTTGATGACAATTTTGATATAATTAAGTTATAATTAAGTGAGCATCCTATTTTGTAGTTTGAGTTGAGAGGCTTTGAAAAGCTTTGGCTTCTCATTCAGTACCACAAAACAACTCCCTTTCCCCCAAACAAAAAGTACCTACTACTAGAAAGTTATTACTGATTTGTACTTCGGGGTCTTTAATGTTTGGGGAAAATAGCTTAGAAAATGCAAATATTATTGGAAGATATAAAGTCATTATTCTTTGGCAATAGCTTGGTTGACTCACAAATGAGAGTAAAACCCCATAGGGTTTGGGGAATGGAACATGAACAAAATTCTAGAGAGAGTGAGAAGAGATAGAAATAAGGAGGTAAGAAGATGCCAAAGGGAATCTTCATAGAAATTACTGAGCAAGTAATTTTTTATATATGAAAATATACAGATATATATTCAATATGGAACATTGGAATATGGCTATGAAGAGCAATGAATATGAAGAATTCAGAAAAATGTAGGAATGGATACACATATGAATAGGTAATAGTAATAAAAATCCATTAAATTGTAAGCTCTTTGAGGATAGAGACCATCTTTTACCTCTTTTTGTATCCCACAGTGCCTGTTACATTGTAAGCACTTAATAAATGTTTACTGATTTATGTATTGATGTGGTAATAATAATAGCTAATTTGTATAGTGCTTTAGGATAGGATACGTCTTTATGTTTATTATCTCACTTGAGCTTCATAATAAACTTAGTAGATATTATAGGTATTATTATCTCAATTTTGCAGTTAAAGAAAATGACAGAGAAATTAAGTGATTTTCCCATTGTCATATATCTAGTAGGTACCAGAGCAGAATTTGAACTTAAAATTCACTAGATATACCACTTTTCTTTTGATGAAAAATGCCAAAAAGAGAACCAAGTGAACAGTACAAAAAAAGACAATAGTAACACAAATGAAAATTAATTAAAAACAAAACCGAATTTAATTGAATGCAATACTCAGCATTGCTTCTGAAGGAGGAATGCACTTGTGCTGTTTCTTGAGAGATAGTAGACTACAGGTACAGATATATTCTTTCAATTAGAGTCACGGTATCAATTTGTTTACTTAATTGTTGATATTTATTTAAAAAAAGTTTATTGATATTAAAAATCAAATGCATCAATAAAAAGACAGTTTTCATCATTGATCTATTATAGCTGGCTCTTTCTCTAAGATGGGTTGTATCAACCTTCATATGTATAATCAATGTCATAAGATATCTTCTTGCCTTCTCAAGAGATGGGGGGGGGAATGAAAGGGAAAGAGAGAATTCAGAATTCTAAATTCTAAAAAAAAATCAATGTTACCATTTTTAAAATATAATTGGAAGGCAGCTAAGTGGCATTAACCCTGAAGTCAGGAGGCCTTGAGTTCAAATTTGACCTCAGATACTTACTACCTATGGGACTCTGGGCAAATCACTTATTGTCTTCCCCCTAATTAATCAATGTGATTAGGAAATATTTAATGAAATAAAATATATTTTAAAATGAATAAATCACTACAAAAAATTTTAAAAGACAGCTTGTCCTAAACCATCTTGCCTCCCCAAGGGTAGTGGATTGGATCTTCAGCTAGACAGAGACAATTGTAAAGTATAAAAGTCTGAGGAGGAGGGACATTTAAATGAAGAAGGAACAATTACCCAGCTCAAGTACCCATCCCAGAAGGCCTTTAGAAAGATGAGCAACAGCTGAACTGATCTTGCTTGCTGGACTGAGACAAAGACCGTACTTAGAACTACTTTCACATTGTTCATTTCATATGTACAGTAACTAGCAATTCTAGATCTTATTAATATGTAGCTCTGGCTATGTGACTGCTAATTAAAGTGTAGACTGAGAGAAAATAGGCAGAAAATTTTTTTCTAGAATCTCCCAAATGCTGAGAAATTAAAGTAAACTCAGACTTCTTAATTTGTTCTTCCAGGTTTTTGCCTTTCCCAGGGATGATGAAAACATATTCACCAAAGTTTAAACAGATGCATTTTGCCTCCTGGGTTTTGTTTTACTTCCCTTGGTGGTAAGTATGGAAATTACTAAGAGTTCTAATATAAAGTTGGAAGACTAGGGGAAGTAGATAATCCCCTCCCCCATGTAAATCTTCCTCCCCATCCAAGGCCTAGCTCTCTCCTAGGAAATCATTTGGGGAAGAACTGATGAACACGTAGCGGGAGGAGATTCAGGCTAGGTGAAAAAAAGAGATCAGAATAGGTGGTACCACAGATAGGGTGGGCCCCACACTTTGGTGAAATAGGCAGTCACCCACACAGTAGGAGAATGGAAACATTATATTCTTTCAATCACTCCCCTCCCATCTCCTAAATCAGCGGTTCTCAAAGTATGATTTAGAGAATCCTGGGGATCTCTGAAACCCTTTTAGAGGGTTCAATTCAAAAATAGTTTTTATTTCCAATATGGTAAATGTCTATAAATATAATCCAGATAAACAAAAACTCTTTGGAGAGATCCTCAATAATTTTAATAGGATAAAGATACTAAAAACAAAGTTTGAGAACCACCGTCCTAAATGCTTATTGACCGACTAACAAGTCCAGGCTCATACCAGGCAATCGAAGGAGATATTTTTAAACAAGAGAATTTTCTGTTTTCCACCTTTGTAAGGCTAAGCCTCGGCATTGGTGACTAGACCCCAGCCATATTTTTATACTTCTAACCCATTGGGATGAGTCCCTAAATCCTCTCACTGTTCACCCACATGCAGAGCTGACTATCCAGCTGAAAATGCCCCATTTGAGCCAAGTCTCATTTGCCATTGATGTTGGCCAATAAGTAACATTCAGCACCTGCATTTTTCTTTTTTCCCCTATTCTTCTAAATTTAATGTTCTTTGGCTTAGAATCCGAGATCCTCTCCTGTCCAAAGAACCCAGAATAATTAGTAGGGAGAGTTAGCCTTCTGTCAGCTGCTGGTCCCACTCATAGCAGATGTTGGTGTGCCTTAAACAAAGCCAATTTTCTAGCAGGGAGCATTCCCAATATGCCCAGAATCTTTCCTTACTGGTCCCACCTGGAAGGGACAGCTCAGGACTTATATCCCTCAGCAAGCTTTCTGCTAGATAAGTTCCTAAAGGGCAAGAACCATGCCCCGTTCTTCTTTGCATCCCAAATGATGTCTTCCTTTCCTGACCAACCATAGCAATTATTATCTGAAACAGTCATTTCACCACTTAATTATAGTAAATTTAGCACTTGATTATATAGTATTTGTTTGATATGTCTTGATCAAACTGTAACTGTAAACTCTTTCAGGGCAAGTCCTACATGTGTCTTCCATACACCCACCTAGTAGTTAGCACAGTGCTAAGCACACATAGTAGGCTTTCAGTGAGAATTCATGGGAACCCCCAAAAAAATAGAGATACAAAAACATAGTCTTTGAATGTAAGTTTCATGCACATAGATCTTCACACAAAAAAAGTCACTCCAAGTTCTTGCCCACAGACAAATTCTCATGAAATGATACCCAATAGCATGGCTTTTACAGATATAATCAAGAAAGGTTTTTAAGACAATTGCATTTTCACTACTATTTCCCACTTGATGATATTCCTTTGGGACTTCTCTGCACCATGTCACAGGAAGATCATCCTTGAGGAAATATCATCTTATAAGAGTCAATCAGCTTGTGACAAATGAAAAATCCTGAGAGGCAGAGTTTATGGGTAATTAACAACCAGCTTATTAATTAGGTTAACCAGCAATCAATAAATTGATGGTCAGTGGTTTCAGTAACCAAAGACATAGAGAGCCTGAATGCTTTAAATAATACTTGAAAGGGAATTCTCTTAACAACTGAAAGTCAAACCTATTTGGTGGACATTTAATGAGGAGTTGGGCAAGAAGTCTTCAATTCCATCAGGCTTAATCATGAGACACAGCTACCTCCAACAATCAGAATTTTATTTCCATTCAGACCACTCTGATTGGTTTTCTCCTTGAACTGGGTCACCCTAAACTCTATGAAGGCTCTTTTCCTTGAGGTAAACACTAGTTCAGATGAGTAAGGTCTCTTATTTGAGTGGGATCCCACCCAAGATTGAAGACTACGTTCTTTGAGGGCTAAGACAGTCTCATCTATTGGTGACTTTTATAGGGATTGAGCCTGAAATAAAGAGAAAAAGCCTGGATCCTAATTTAATGATTGGTTATTAATATAATAGTAAAAAGCGTTGGTAATCACACCTCTGCTCCTTTGACTGGATAATGAAGCCATGAACACCAAAACTTCCATTTAAGGAGAGGGCTCAGTATAGATAACTTATCTCCCACTAGCTATACTCATTTGAAACTTTCTTCCCAGGTACCATCTCCCATCTTCCTCCTGACTCTCCACCCTCAACCCCATTTTTTAGCTTCCTTCTGAGAATTGTCTTCCACTACCAGAATGTAAGCTCCTGGAGGGTAAGGATTGTCTTACTTTTTTAATATTTGTATCCCTAAGACCTAGCCCAGTGTCTGGCATATAGAAGGCTCTTAATATTGACCAAAAGCATAAATAGCACATGAATTCTTGATATTTTTCATGTAAGTTAGATGTAATAAAGTCAAAGGTCAATCCAGTCTATAGGCCTACCATGGTAAACATTTTAATAGAGTCCTGAGCTGGGCTTCGATTCAGAAGGATGTCATGTCAGCATAGCAATGAGGTCTGGGAATGAGAACCAGTTGTCTGGTTCACTGATTTACACTGACAAGAATAAGTTCCCAAGTCACTTATAGCCGTCTTCGTAGACTCATTCTAGAACACATCGAGAGCCCAGTCAGAGTTAGAAACTCTATTAGAGTTAGAAAGCTTTATTAGAAAAAATTGTCTTGTTAGCAAAAAGGCTTGAATTTTCATCACTGATGGTGCAGGGTCGGAAGTGGGCTAAGAACAGCTGGACACAACAGGTGGTGGGTTGTAGTTAATTGGAACCTCTTCAGGGGCTTGAGTCTATTAATTCCTGGAGGGATACTAATTAACAGCTGAAACAACCTGTTTGCATAAAATTCAAATCTGCTTCTACCTTCCTCAGTCCAAGCCTTCTAAGTTTCAAGATTTGAACAATCATGGTGTTAGAGCTCTAAGAATTGCCTAGAGATAATAGAAAGAAAGAAAAAAAAAAAAAACAACGGAGGTCCATAAAACTGAAGTCCTGAGAAGGTTCGTGGAGAGGGTCAGTTCCATAAGGAAGGCCTGGAACTATAGCTAGAATGATAGAGTAGATCACATTCTACAGAGAAGATTCCCATTCTCATTCTTGTGAGATATGTTATGAATTATGACCCTTCTCCTATGAGATCAGAATGACACAACATCAGTTCATAAGCTGCTTTTGTGTTCCTAAAGCCAAATTTAAGTCCTCCCATGATAATGAAGAAGATAGAAGCTTTACATCTTCTACAAACTGACCAAGCCTACAATTCCGACATCCCTGCTACTCATGACCTAGGGGTTATTTGAACCAAAAAAGTATCGTACAAACATGAATGATCCAGGGGAATAATGGTACTGGACACAAATACCTAAAAGAGCAAAGATCCATTCCCAGCTTGATTAATTCTCTTAAAGGCAGAACCTTAAAGACCCTACTTGGTTTATTTTACTGTAAATCAAACTTACCCCATTTTCTTGAATCTCCATATTTTCCAGAAATACTAGACCCTGCACTAAGCTGAGAAATGGCCTGTATAGCTGAGACCCTTGCAGATAAGCACACCATCCTATCTTTATGGTCCAGCAGTTCCCAAGAGTAAAGAATGTCCCTTTTATCACTGCGTTGCTCCTCTCCTTTGGGAGAGGTTTTGTCCTTTTCCTATCTTTCCTCTTCTCCTAACACATCCCTTTAGGAGGAGATTTCTGGTTTTTCCTCCTTCTTTTGTTCTACTGTCATAAATATGCAAACTTCTATATGAATTATGAACTCTTTACTCTGACTTTGGATTCTATTTGCATATTCATTTCTGCTATAATAAACCTAGTTTTCACATAAATTTTGTGAAGTTGTCATTGCCTGTTGACATATGCCCCTTGCTGAGGTACATTGTTATACACTTAACAAATGTTCACTTTTAATTAATATTTTTTTCAATTAACAAGCATTTATTTGTTTTCCTCCCACTGGAAAAAAGAAAAATATCCTTGCAATAAAGATGCAGTCAAGCAAAATAAATTCCTATTTCTGATAATGAAGAATGCGAACCATCTCCTGATTCATAGAAAGATAACAGCTTAATAAATAAGTAATGATTGGCTATTGATTCAGCTTCTAAAGGAGGTCCTTTGATACAGTAAGTACAAAGACTCATGAACTTGGAATTTTGGCAACTGAGTTTTAATTTCAGCTCTTCTATTTGTGTGACATTAGACAATTTTTCTTTGTCTTAGTTTGTTCATCTGTAATATAATAGGTGATCTCTAGGTGCCTTCCAGTTCTATATCCACTATCCTGTAATTCATCACAAAAATTATACTTCCTGGATCTAGGACTCAGTAGCCCTGTTGCTCATTAAAAACAGACCTATGACTTCAGATTCTTTTGTTTCTAGTTTCTTTTTCTCTAATCTGGGATACCCCATACACAATGTGACTTGTTGACTGGCCAAAAGTCCAGTAATTTTCACTTAGAAGAATTTGGAATCCCATGATTTAAAAACTTCTTTTTGGGATGGGAACCAGTGAACATAGAAACATACAGAATATAGAGAAATGTCTCATATGTATATATATGAAGGGTGGGTTAGAGAGATCACTACCAAAGAACTCTTTCTCCTCTTACAAATTTCCTTTTCATATGGTGTGCACACATGACTACCGAGACAGGGTATGAAAGTATCTTGTCAGGGCAGAACATTGAACTGACTCTAAGTTCTCTAATTAGAGGTAAATGTAAAGTCTTACACTTGGATGCAAAAAGTGAATTTCACAAGCACAAAATGAGGGAGATAGGGTTAGACAGCAAATGTTCTGAGAAATATCTAGAGATTTTAGGGGACAACAAGTTCAGTCTTGAATCAGTAATGTGATGTTGCTTCCCCCAACAAAACCTAATGCAAACTTGGGCTGCATTAAGAGGAATAAAGACATTAATCCCATTATACTCTGCCTTCATCAGACCTCATTTGGAATATTATATTCAGGGTCTTCTAAGTAGTACAGTGGATAGAGGACCAGGTCTGAAGTTGGAAAGACTAATCATTATGAGTAGTTCAAATCTGGCCTGAGACACTTACTTAGCTGCATGATCATGGGCGTCATTTAACTCTATTTGCTTCCATTTTCTCACTTGTAAAAGAGCTGCAGAAGAAAATAACAAACCACTCAGTATCTTTGCCAAGAAAACCCCAAATGGAATCTCAGAAAGTCAGACACAGCCAAACCAGACAAACAACAAAATTAAGTCTGAGCACCATATTACATGAGAATGCAAGTTCTTTAAATGTAAGCTCCCTCAGGAAAGATTTTTTTTAAATATCTTTATTTTTTAGCATATGCCTAACAAAATCACTTAATAAGTGCTTTAGCTATCTAATGCTTTGAGTAGTATCTAGCACATAGTTAGCACATAATAAATACTTATTCATTCATTTAGTCATTCAATCAACAAGCATTTTTTTAAGCAGTTACTATTTGCCAGCACTATACTGAGTGTAGTTTAAGAAAGATTTTGAAAAGCTGGAGGGTGTCCAGAGAAAAGCAGTCAGGATATTGAAGGGCTCTGAGTACCCATCATGTGAAAACTGATTAAAGGAATTGGGTATGTTTAACCAAGAAAAGATTCAAAAAGATATGATAACTGTCTTCAAATATTTAAAGGGCTGTCATGTAAAGTAAGAATTAAATATGATATGTTTGGTCCCAGAGGGTTAAGGAAGTTGCAAAGAGAAAAAATTTAAGCTTGATGTCAGGAAGAAAAAACTTCTGAACAATTAGACCTATCCATGGAAGAGGGTGTTTCAGGAGGTGTTAGGGTACCCCTCTTTTTAGAGCTTTTCATGCAGAGCCTGGATGAGAAGAGAGATTCTTAATGTGGATTAGTTGAACAAGATGGATGCTCAAGTCCCTTCTAATTCACAGAATCTGTGGTTCTGGGATATTTTGATTTGATTCAGCAAAAGTTTGTCAACTACTCATTTTGTGCAATGTACTGAGCAAGGGGTTACAAAGATTTTTTAATTTTATATTTACATATACATATATAAATAGATAGAGATATTTATATATGTTTATACATATATGTATATTTGTATGTATTTGCATATATAAGTTTATGTATATCTATATGTGTAGTATATCTATGTGTATATATGTGTGTACGGTCTTAGGCTTGCCAATAAAGTAAAATCATACTGAATGTCAGGAATTATGGAAGAAAAAACTCTATGCCATTCCAGTTCCCCCAACAGTGGCTTCAGGAGCAGATTGTAGTAGAAAGAGCACAAGATGTGGAGTCAGGACACCCTGGTGCAGATGCAGCCTCTGATAGCTTATGAATTGATTAAGTCACAACTTCATTGGCTCCATTTGTAAAACTAGAACATTAATACCTGTAAACATACTTTTAAGGGGGATAAAATGAAGCACTATAAAAATGTGAACTCTTGCACTCTTTCATTAGGCATTTATCTCTTGGAGTCTATCAGATGCCAGGCCAGTGAAGCTCAAAAAAAGCCTGTTTATTCACCAGAATCAGGCCAGATTCAGAGGCTAATCACTCTTGAACTTGCTGTAAGAGAATCAGAAAGCAAGAGGCTCCCAGAATTCAGCCACTCCTCAGCCTGGAGCTTCTAACTGACCCAAGGAGAGGGAAGGAACTTGCTAAGTACACAATGAATGGCCAGGCTATTCTGCCCTGGGAAAAGGAAGCAGCAATAGTAGCTCAGGGTTCTCTTATAGAGCCTTTAAGGGTCCTTTAGCTGTCACATTAACTGTATTTATCATTGCATCACTTTTTATTCTTTCAAAATAGATGTCTTCTTCTCTAAGAAGGAAAATTCTGAAATCACCCTGGGAAACTGCTATCTTCTGTAGTGAGAAATCACTATGTCTCAGTGCCTCTAGCCACTTGATTATGCTTCAGACTCATTTTTCCATCTTGACATTCCATATTCTTTTCCCCTTTTCCCATTCTCTTCCTTCTCTACGTACAATTAAATCAAAGCTACCATAGTTTCCAGAGGGGAATATGAATCAGTCACATATAGATCAAATTTGTCATCCCTGTAACTCCTCAAAACTTCCTTCTTAGCCACCCTTCCCACAGTTGTCTCTAATCAGAATAAAGCTGGTGGGAAAGGAGGGGGGGGTTGCAGTTATATATCCAGCACAAGGCCTGGCACAGGCTTAATAAATGCTTTTCATCCATTCATTTTGAGAAGACTGGGACCTGATTTCTGCCTACCTGCAATTCATTCCGGTCTCAAAAGCAAAGTTCAAATAGGACCACGGTTGAACAAGACAACAAGCTGGTTAATAAAGGTAAAGAGCAAGGCAAGAGATGCATTTGCCCAAGTCCAACAAAAGGAACTGAGGGAAGGAATCTTTTTTTTAATATTTTATTTTATTTTTTAGTTAACAAGCATTAATCTTTTCCCTCTCCCACCTACCTCTCAATTTAAAAAGAAAAATAGAAAACCTTTATAACAAACACGCACAGTCAAACAAAATAAATTCCCATATTATCCATTTCCAAAACATGTCTCATTCCACATCTTGAGTCTATCATCTTTTATCAAGAGTTGAGTAGCATAGATACCATCAGTTAAGAGAAGCATATAAGCCAAGTGCTTGTCCAACCCCAAAATCAAAGGTGAGAGACAAAAATATATTTACACTTGAACATAGGGATTATTGAACATGAGGATAATTGAACATGGGGAAGAAGAAATGGGGAAGAGATAAAGAAAGGAGGAAGGCTAACTGAGGGAAAGAGTAGAGGAACCACCCTTCAAAGAATCAAGGGGAAAGATCCCTCTACAGAGATCTTAGCAGCTACCCTTCTGTTTTGTTGTGATGATCTAATAAGAAAATATTTATAAAGTATTTAGTAATGTCTGGCTTATAATAGGTGCTTAATAAAACTTGTTTCCTTCTCCTTCCCTGCTGCAAGAAGATCATGCTAGGGAAAAAGAAGATTGCTGGTGTTTGAAAAATGGTTGGAGATAGAAAATGTGGCTACTACTTGATGTAGGGAGATAAAAAGCAAATTAATTGGCATGAGAAAATCACAAAGTATATTCATAAAGTGAATGGAATTGTTAGAAGTTAGAAAACAACGGGTCAACCGCTAGCACAGTGCTATGGCTTCCAGTATTCCTCTCTTTGTCTCAGCTTAGTAATGTGGGGCAGATATTCATCCAGTTAGTGATGTCCCCGCCCCTCCCCATGCTTCCTATTGCTATGGGCCAAGGAAAATACCAGGGCAAGGAACGAATAGTGTGAAGCTGTTATATTTGGTCCAGATTCCAATGGTCTTGGCTGAGCTTTAAAGAAGAGAGACCTTGGACAACTTGCTGTCAATTCATAAAAGTTGGTCCTTTGATAAACAACTGCATCTGGGAAGACTTTTTTCCCCCTCAGAACTAAAGAGAACTTCTTTTGATCCTCCTTTGTCCCTAAAAGAAAGAAGCATATGAATAGTTGAGTTTGTTCAATACCTGTGGCTAAAAATCTTACTCATATTAAAGAAATTACTAAATGACCTGGAGACCCAGAGCTGGGTATGGAAGGTACTGGACATCCGGGAAGTTGACCCACATGATAAGGAGTAGAGGTGCTAAATGTTCTATTACTCATTAATGCTTAGAAAGCACTTACTAATTTTTTAAAAATTATTCATTCAGCACATAGTGATCACTTATATGCCAGTCATTGTTCTAGAGGTCACAAAATCCAAATAAATAGTCTTCTCAAAGAGATTTCATTCTATTGGAGGGAAGGGTATGACAACATTTACATACATAATATCTACAAAGTTCCTATAAAATAAATGCAAGATAACTTAAGGATAACATAAAATTGGGGTGAGATTTCTTGTAGAAAGTGCTGCCTGATTTGGGTTTATTATAAGAGGCAGAGGTGAAAGACAGTGAATTACAGAGACATGGGGACAGTCAGTTCAAAAGTTCTGGGAAAGAAAATAGAGTTGTGTGTGAAGAATCACAAGAAAATCAGTATGGCTGAAACGCACAATATTTTTGTGCAGAGCTAATTCTGGTCACAAAGCACTAAGGAAAAGAGAGGGAGGGAGAAATCAATCAATAAGTATTTATCATGCATCTACAGGCACTGTGCTAGACACAGAAACAGGGATAGATACAGAGAGAGATACACAGAGAAAGAGAGATGTACATTATTTCAAAGTCTTATTCTTCTTGCACAGCAAAATAACTGTATGGACATGTATAAATATATTGTATTTAAGATATACTTTAACATATTTAACATGTATTAATCTACCTGCCTTCTCAGGGTGGGAGTGGGGAGAAGAAGGGGAAAAATTGGAACAAAGGTTTTGCAATTGTCAATGCTGAAAAATTACCCATGCATATAGGAAATAAAAAACTATAATAAAAAAAGAAAGAGAGAGAGAGAGAGAGAGAGAGAGAGAGAGAGAGAGAGAGAGAGAGAGAGAGAGAGAAACAGAGAGACAGAGAAAGAGAGATGTGGCCTGAGACAAAAAGTACACCCCCATTCTACTCTTTTGCCTCTGATTGTTCCCAACCTTAGTGGGCAAAAGCACAGGTTAGATCCCAGATGCTGTACCTTTCTCCTAAAGAACAAATGAACTGAGTGACAGAGACACTTGATAATAATAGCCAAATCCATCAAAGGGTGAGCAGCCCTGATATATCTGTCTTCTGAGCAGATAGAACCAAAGCACCAACCTGACCTCCCACCAACAGGTAATGAAATGGCTGCCTGCCAATAGGGATGCAACCAAGACTGATGCTAATGTCAGCATCTGTGGAATCACAGGCAACCTGGGCTCCTGGCAACCTCTGGTCTTTTGGGCAGCGCAATACTGAGTCAGCTCCCTCAAGCTGAGCCTGAGGCACCTGGAAGAAAGAGGTAACTCCAACCTGTGTGAAGGGGGATGATCTGCACATTTGATACTAGGAGCACTCTCTTGGTTTTTTTTCCTTGCATTTCTGAAAGATAGAGGGTCCACAGACTACAGAGAAAAAGGAAGGGAAATCTGAGGAGAGGGAAGTGGTGAAAAAGTACAGGAATTAGGAAGGCAGCTCATCTGCTAGGTTTGCTTAAGTCAAGACAAGAGGTGTTTAGCATGTTCTGTCCCTAATAGACTGAATTCCAGACTAAAACCCTGTCTTCTTGCTCTATTAATCTACCCCTATCTGTACAGATCAAGGAGAAATATTCAGGATGCACTAGATCTGGGGGCTTAAAAAAATTTCAGACAACTGAGCACAATGATTGCAGAAAGAAAACTGAGCAAGGAAATAGGAACTGACCTACACCAAAGACCATAGCTTAAAAAGGCCAAGGTCTCCCACTGCCTCCAGGGCCATCTCACGTAGTTCTGATCTATCTGGTCACTGGACCCAGATGGCTCTGGAGGGGAAAGTGAGAATGGTGACTTTGCACAACCTTTCCTCACTAAATCCAATTCACCTGCTTGTCATGACAACACCACCCTGATGTGATGGTCCTCTTCAAGATCACAGGACAAACAAGAAAAACAAATCACTGACTGATTGAATCTCTCTCAATCTCAGTTTCTTCTATTAAATGAAGCTTTGAAAAAGCACACCCAAATTAACCAAAAATTCTCAAGGGGACCTTGTGAAAGACAATGAGTAATGAGATTTGAAAAATATAAAATAAAACTATAGAATTATACTACGTCTAAATACTTCCTTCTCTTTTCTTTTTTTTCAGAAAAGGTCTTGAAGATAAACTGTGCAGCCGATTCTTAACCTCTACGCTGCCCTTACCTGGCAGTTAAATGGCATTATAGTGCACAGAGAGCCAGGTTTGAAGCCAGGGTGATTCATCTTCATGAATTCTGACCTTAGCCACTTACTAGCTGTGTTACCTTAGTCAAGTTATTTAACTTGGTTTGCCTCAGTTTACTCATCTGAAAATGAGCTGAAGAAGGAAATAGAAAACTAACGCAGCAGTCAGAAAAGAAAATGCTAAATGGGCTTACAAAGAATTGGACAAAACTAAAATGAACAACAACTCCCTAAATGGCCCATAGCTTTGAGGGAAAAACTCTACTACTATTCTTTACGACCTGGGCAAGATATCTGTTCTGCTGCCTCATCATGAAGATGGGGAAAACATTCTTTATTTAGAAGAATTTGGGGGTAGAGAAATAGAAGGCTGGGCAGGGAATGTCTCAGTCATGTTTCTACATCTATTGCAATGGATCACTCAGAGCCTGGGGATTCAAATAAACCATCCCTTTTTAATAAAAGCATCCAACAACTCCTAGGTAAAAGGTAATCACAAGTCAGTGGGGAACAGTAAAGAAAAGTAAATGCCCCTGGCATTGAAATTAAAAGCAGTAGACAAGAAGATTCCCTGGGCTCCTAGGAGCCCTTTATGAAAGTCCTAAAATTGTTTTTATGTCCTTTCCCAAAGGCTCCACAGCAGGGTCCCAGGTCAATACACCTGAAGGTAAATTTAACTCAAACTGCCCCAGGTCTGTTCTATTGCTCCATGGCTCACGTAAGCCCCAGTTTGAGATATGAGAGGGGGATGAGGTTAACTCAAGCCTCCCCAGTTCCAATAATGTCCTGGCTCATAATAGTGAGTAAGCAGGGAAAGGAGTAGATCTGCTGGACCTAGGCAGCTCCCATGGTTGTTTACTGAGTAATGTATGTCTGGCCTCTGTGCTAATTATTAAAATAATGATGACTATACCTTAAATCAGGGATTTTTAACTCTTTTGGTGTCATGGACTTTTTTGGCAGTCTGGTAAAATCTATGGACCACTCCTCAGAATAATATTTCTAGAAGTATAAAATAAAACACATGGAAAGGAAACCAATTACATTGAAAAAAATTATAAACAGTTTTTAAGGTTGCAGATGCCTGTTTTAAATACTTAAAGCAGGAAGCAAAACAAAATTATTGCTTGAGATCATCACTCACACAATTTCCTTTTATTGAAAAATAGTCCACCCTTCTTCATTTAACAGAGGAAGAAACTAAGGCACAGTGAAGTTATAAGATTTTCCCAGAATCATACAGGTGAGGTATCATCGATGGAATGTGAACAGGCCCACATATAGACTACATGGGAAAACACACATAAGTCTGATGGAGATTAGGGTCTGTCACAATTGCATGTGTTTGGGGAAATGATCCTGGGGTGGTTTGCCGTTTCCTTCTCCAGGCCCACTCTATCCATTGCACCAGCTAGCTGGCCCATTTATCAAAAAAGCCTTCCATATAACCATTAATAACTCATGCTTGCAAGGCATTTTCTTCACAACAATTCCCTTAGAAAGGTAGTGCCACTTTATTGTTCCCATTTTACAGATATATCCAGCAGTTGGTGGGAGGTTAAAGCTGGGATTTGAACTCAGTCCTTCTGACTATCGGATGTTCATTCTTCATTTTAGAGGATCAATGCCGTCATGGGGTAATGACTCGTACATGATTTAGATTTAAGTGAGACAGGATTGCACAAAGTCATCAGCCTCACTATCTCTTCCAGAACCACTGAAGTCCAGTGGCAAGACAAAGGTACAAGAGGACCAGGAATGGCCTGGGATTCACAGAATGACCTTGGCACCTATAACACCTGCCCAAGCTCTAAGGCAGGGGTCCTCAAACTACTGCCCGCAGGCCAGATGCAGCAGCTGAGGACGATTATCCCCCTTACTCAGGGCTATGAAGTTTTGTTATTTAAAGGCCCACAAAGCAAAGTTTTTGTTTTTACTATAGTGGCCCTCCAACAGTCTGAGGGACAGCGAACTGGCCCCCTATTTAAAAAGTTTGAGGACCTCTGCAAGTCTTCGGCAGGGTCTGCTTCAGCAATCTTCGTGGCTCTGATGGAACAAATTGCCCTCATCTGCCTGTCCACCAAAGGAAGTCTTCACATGCTTAAAGCAGACACCCCACTAATTCACTGAGAGCTTTGAGTCTGTTTGGTTACCCTCAACCTGGCTTAGCCCATCTGCTGGAACAGTTTCCTGGGGTATGGCTTCTGAGCTTGCTACAGCTTCTTGGAGCTCCAAGTGTGAGTTGGGTGAAAATAGTACCCTGAAAAGGGCTCATCACCAGAGGGGCCGGTGCCCCCTGAATGCTCCCATACACAAAAGCTCTGTCAGAGCTTTTGTAACTTTGCCATGCTGTTTCTCACTGTGGATTAGCACAGTGAGCACTGCTCTTCTCAACAACAAAATACCAAACACACACAGCTCCTCTGCAGGACAGCTTATTTATATGCACATTCACTTTTTTTAATCTACTTTAGTGTTCTTCACACACACATACTGACCCATATAATAATTATATTGCGCCTCCTATGTACAAGACATTGTTAAGCATATTACAAATGGTATCACATGTGAGCCTCACAATAATCCTGGGAGGTAAGTGCTATTATCCCCATTTTGCAGTTAAGGAAACTGAGTCAAGCAGAAATTAAGTAACTGTTCTAGGGTCACCACAGAGCTAATAAGGGCAAATTTTCACTTGAGTCTTCCTGACTCCAGGTCTGTTGCTTTATCTGCTCCACCACCAGCTGCCCCTGCCCTATGAAAATATTTAACATACATATAAAAAGTCACTCATATGCAGTGGCTGATACCATTCTTTTTTCAGATCACCTTCATCTGTTCTGTACACATCTTCCAGGTACCAAATAATTTACATGTTATTCTCTTCCCTTCCCTCTACCCCAAAACAATTTTTTTTGTCTTTCTTGTTATCCCCAACATTAAGTGCAGTGTCTTGCACATAGTAACAGCATAGTAAATGCTTGTTGAATGATTAATACATTCAGAAAGTATACATTATATTGTTGCACACACCATTACCTCTGCACAAAACCTAGCCATATATACACTTATATTATAGAATCTCATTACACACACATACATACATACACATAGCCATAAAAAGCAATTCCAGTGCCCAAAGCAAGTGACAAAAAATAATCCCAAAGCAAGTAGTACAAATCAGCTTTATAAAACAAATTCAGTTGAACAGATAGACCCTTGAGAGATACTTTAGACCTTAAGGCACAAGGCCTGATTAGAGGCAGAATCCCTGGAGAAGACTCCGTCTCGTGGAAAGAGACCTGGGGACATGGAGAGCCTACTGCTGAGGAGGCTGCCACAAGGGAAAGAACAGAATAGGGCAGCCCCAGTCCCGTGAGAAATTCAACTGAGATACTACTGCCAGTCACAATCTGATACAATCCCATTTTAATTAATCATTCTTGCTAGCTAGGTATTATGTTTAGTCATTTACACCTATTGATCAAGAGCCATTAGTAGCCTCTAAATTTCAATGCCCGGGTCAAAGCTCCAATTACCCTGTCCTATTTAGGGTGCTATATACATTTATAGCCTTCCAAAAAAAACAGGAAGGAAAAGTCCACTTTGCCTTATTACTTCTAGTCTTTTGTTTGCACCCACTCCAATGTGATTCTTGGATCAGTTTTAGAAAGGGCTGTGAAGTGAAAGGCAGCAGCCTCGATTTCAATTATGACACATACAGAATACTTCAATTCACACCCTCTTTTTTGAATTATAAACTTTTAATCATTGAAGAAAACAGCTTTTCCTATATAAATATTAAGAAGAACATTTTCACTTTAAGCTAAAGATTTCCAGTACTCTCCATGCTTCAATTCATCCAACTACCTTTTTTAAAAGTATTTTTCCAACCACAACAACTTGTGAAGACTTTTTATTAAGGTGGAGAAGATGGCTGAGATCTTAGAGAAGGAACGCTGACAAAATCCTGGTACTTATCAGGTCAGTGAAGTATCAATATTTTTATGTTTCTATAAAGAGAAGGCTATTCGTTCCTCCTAATTCCTCCAGGTAAGTAGACATATGGAAAACAATCATGGTTCTCTTACAGGAGGTGACAAATTGTCATTATTCAAATGTTGATGGTTTGTTGATGACAGAAAAGCTTCAGTCTTGTAGTCTTGCAACTACAAAGGATCATGCTATAAGTTTCCAAACCTCTTAGCAACCCATAAAAGAGTTCATTGAAAATTACTAAATTCAAACAAGGTAACATTCTTTCAACTACCAGCTAAATGTCCAGATGTTCATTCATCTCTCAGACAAGATGTCCAGCAAAAGCAAAACTGTTTTCCAATTCTCCTGAAATATTAGCAAATTTCTGTGCTCAGTTTCTCCAAATGTCCTGCTCTTGGCCCACTTTTCTCCACATTCTTTTTAGGCATTTCTACTTCTCCCAAAGAAAATCATTAAAATGAACAAAACAATTTCAGGATATTGTTCTTCTTATGACACTCTTTTAATAATTTAATTAAGATGTTATATTCCTGAGTATACAGGTGAGGAGATAAATCTGGATGTAACTGTGATTAAGGTAGTGGATATATCCTCAAGAGAGATGCTCTAAAGTTCACACAAGAAGGAAGCCCAAACCACTAGACAATGAAAACCCATATTATCAGGGGTCACTTCTTGACTACATTTGAGAGGCTGAAGTCAAACGCCTCTCTTCAGACACTCTTAAGAGTCCAAAGAATTTTTTACTGGCCACTTAGAGAAAAGTTGCTTTATTCATCCTGTGCTTCAAGTTGTGTTTTAAAAAGTTCCCCAGCTGCAAAAACAACATAAATGTTCAATGTTTGTGTGTGTATATTTTTCCAAAATATGCCATGTCTTGGCTGAAGAGTCAGCTGTCAAAACATCATGTGATAGATGGTTTGTGACATAAAGTATGCACTAAGAAAGTCCAGGAGCTCCCTCCTTGATTCACACTCTATTAACAATCCCTTTCTTATAGCTTGCTTAGCCAAAATTCAATTTTCACTGAGCCATAGTAACTGACCTTTCAAATGGAGCCAACAGCCATAATAAGCAAACTTCAGAATTGGGATCCCAACAGCAAACTTCCCACCTAAATTCCTTTTAGAAACCACAAGTAGAAGGGCAATCTTACAAATGTGAGTTGGCTTTGGAAATGACTAATTGGAATTACATATTTAATCACCAGGGACACTACTAACTATATGCCTGATCCTGTTCAATAACAAGAAACAAGCACTATCAATCACATGTTCACTTCAGAAGTTATGTATTCTTGGCTAATGTGGAATTATGTTTTGCATGACTTCACATTATAATGAGAATTGTATTTCTTGCATTCTCAATCAGTTGGGAGGAAGAGGAGAATTGGGAACAGAAATTTAAAAAAAAAAAAAAAAAAGGAAGAAAGAAAGAAAAAAGTTAAAAATTCTACCTCCCACCAGAAATTTTTTAAAAAGGAAAGAAAAAGAAATTAAAAATTCTATCCTCCAGCAGAAATTTTTTAAAAAGGGAAGAAAGAAAAATAAGTTTAAAATTCTACCCTTCACCAGAAGGCACTCTCATGTACCAAACTAAATCTTTCAGAGAGCTGGCTAGCTCTGTACTCTAACATGGGCTTTTCTGTTGGTGGCAAAAGGTTTTTTAATCATATACTATTATGTGTCATAAATCCTTTTGGCAGTTTAGTGAAGCCTTTGGACCCCTTTCCACAAAAATGATTTCAAATGCATAAAATAAAATATATAGAAACACAAAGTAAACCAATTATGCTACAATAGTTATCAAAATCTTTTTAAACAAGTTCATAAGACTCTAGATTAAGACTATCTCATTCAGGGATTTGCTGTATGTGGATTTAAATTCTTGGCTACCCCACTTTTAGAACATCCCATCTCTTTCACTTTCTTCTATATAGTTAATTTATCCAATTATGCACAACTTTATTTCTATATAATTATAACCATTGAAAATCCATACAAACAATAAAATCATTAAGAGGTCATTCTTTCTACTGGCACAACATTGCTGTCTCCACAAACTAAATGTGTTTGTTCAGTCTTCAGCCCTCTTTTCTTTTGTCTACATTCCTTCAGAGATCATGGTTTAAATCAAATGAAGAGAGTGATAAGTAAATCAGAGAATCAAGTGACAGAAAATTAGTTTTTTATTTATCCCTTCAGTTCTTACTGCTTTCCTTTCCCCCCCCAAAAAAATTACTTAATATTTATTCATCTGTATATAAATTATATTTATTGTTAATCTTTCATTTAGAACAGGACCAATAACATCCTGTGTGAATTCGATTTAAGTGAGGCACAGTTATACAAAAGTCTCATTTTCTTTTCCAAAGTCATCAAAATTCAATGGCAAGACAAAAATCAAGACATCTAGGGGCCCAGAATGTAGTGGACAATATTTTTCCCTTTTTTAATAATAGTTTATTTATTTTCAAAATATATGCAAAAATAATTTTTTTTAAAATGTGTTTTCATTCCTTTTTTAATTAAAGATTTTTATTTTCAAAACATATTCATGGGTAATTTTCAACAATGACCCTTGCAAAACCTTGTGTTCTAAATTTCTCCCTTCCTCCCACCCCCTCCCTTAGATGGCAAGCAATCCAATTTATGTTAAACATGTTAAAAATATATGTTAAATCCAATATATGTATACATATTTATATGATTATCTTGCTGCATAAGAAAAATCAGATCAAAAAGGGAAAAAATGAGAAAGAAAACAAAATGTAAGTAAACAACAGAAAGTAAGAATGTTATGTTGTAAGACAATATCTAACTTAGTTTCAATTGATCAAGGAAGGACAGAAGCAGCTACACCCAAAGAAATAACACTAGGAAATGAATGTAAACTGCTTGCATTTTTGTTCTTCTTCCCAGGTTATTTATACCTTCTAAATCCAATTCTCCCTGAGCAACAAGAAAACTGTTCAGTTCTGCACACATATATTGTATCCAAGATCTACTGTAATCTATTTAACATGTATAGGACTGCTTGCCATCTTTGGGGAGAGGGTGGAGGGAGGGAGGGGAAAAATCGGAACAGAAGTGAGTGCAAGGGATAATGTTGTAAAAAATTACCCTGGCATAGGTTCTGTCAATAAAAAGTTATTTAATTTAAAAAAAAAGAATGTTATGTTGTGATCCACATTCAGTTCCCACAATCTTCCCTCTGGGTGTAGATGGCTCTCTTCATCAGAAGATCATTAGAACTGACCTGAATCATCCATCTCATTGTTGAAAAAGAGCCACATCCATCAGAATTGATCATCGTATAATCTTATTGTTGCTCTGTACAATGATCTCCTGATTCTGCTCATTTCACTTAGCATCAGTTCATATAAGTCTCTCTAGGCCTCCCTTTCTGAAATCATCCTGCTGATCATTTCTTATGGAACAATAATATTCCATAATTCCAGCCATTCCCCAACTGATGGGCATCCACTCAGTTTCCAGTTTCTTGCCATGTAGTGGACAATCTTGGTTCTTGGATGTCTGACCATTTAGTCTAAGTGCTCCAACAGTGCCTCCTTCAACCACCTTCATGGACATTGGAACAAATTGTTCTCATCTGCCCATTCTGCTAGAAGGCGGCTTCACCTCTTTGGAGCAGATATCCCCCTAACTCACCAAAGGGTTTTGGGCCTGTTCGTTCCCTGCAACCTGATTTACTCCATCTGCTGAGATGGTTTTATCAGGATGTACCAATTGGGCATGCTATGGCTTCTTGGAGCAATAGTGAGAGTTATACAGATTGTATAATTTCAATAAAATGGAATGGTGAGGATCAGCCTATTGCCAGTTATGTCCTAACTGACAGAAACAACTCCATATTTGATCATTGATTAACCTGCCTATGTACCAGGAAGTTCCAACGTACCCAGCAGCTTAAAGCAGCTTCATTTAGACAAAATATGCAAGGTTCTCCTGATCAGTTTAGCAAACTTTCCAAATCATCATGTCTTTGTGCTCAAAAAATAAGAGTCAACAACTACAGCTATACTGCTCTACTGATTGACTTCCCCCAAAATCCTCCTCCCACCAGATCCCTATGATTCCACCCAGCTACAACAATCAGATATAAGGATGGAGATTTAGAGTTCTGGATTCTTGATAGAAGTAAGCATCTGCTCACCACTATATGCCTACACTCCTGCCTTATCTGTGGGACTGAAGAGCTGGGGAGATTTTTGTGAGGAATACATTGTTTGACTTGTAATGCTTCAGTGCTTTTGTGCTTTTTGATACTTCACCCATGATCTTACCATAATCTCCTTGAGAGCAAATGTTCTTTTCCTTTTTATTTTGAATATACCAACTAAACTACCATCTAAAACTCACTCAAATGCTATAAGTTAGCAATTCTAAGGTTAGATGCTAATAACTGTAGTATTTTGGAGATCTTTATTCATGTGCCCCAAAGGAAACAAATCTTCTGATGATATCATCATGCTATATACTCTGATATCTGCTGGGTCTGATACCAGTGCTTTTTACCACTCCCTGCTGGCCACAGTGTCTGAGCTATTACCCATTGATCATCACATCTTTGCTCCAGCCCGAGCTGGAGTAATTCAGTAATTCAGAAATCTTCATGGTTTCTACATATCCTATCTAATCAATATCCACTGGAGTGCTATTGTTAACAAGCCTCTCTCCTGCAAAGGAGAACTATAATTCTGTCAGCCCAGCTATTCCAAACACTGCCCCAATCCCCTAGGAAAACAGTCCTTAATTTTTTTTTCTTGGCTCATGCCTCCTTGGCTGTGTGGTGAAACTTATAGATCCTTTAATATATTTATCACAATTACCACAAGATAAAATACATGGTATTATAAAGGAAATTTATAATATTGAGATATGATTATCAAAAAAATTATAAAAATCAAATTCACAGACACTAGGTTAAGGAGGTTCTTAGTCAATCTCTCCCCTTCAGAGAAGGCCTATGGCTTTTTCAGCCACCTCTTTCTATTTGTCTCAGCTATAGTGTATAGTGGAGATATTGTCTTCAGGCCATCTGCCATTCTGAATCCCATCTACTTTTTGAGGAAGGAGATTGCTGCTTGGTTGATAAGCCTCTTTCCTGCAAACAAACAAAAAAACAAAAACAAAAATTTACATCTTTTCAAAGTGAAAGATACCCCAACTAAGGCTTTTCTGAGTCCCTCAATTCAACTTTCACATAATTTATGATAATAAAACCATTTTGATCTTTAGGTCTTATCATATGTCCCTGGCTAGACATATCTTAAGAGCTCTTCATCCTCAAAAAAGAAATAAAGCTGAATGATACTGAATGATTTTTAACCTTTCCTACTTTGCTCCTCTGCTCTGTGAAAATAAGAGTATTTGAGATATCTACAGAAAGTTAAAAAAAAAATCATGGCCTTTGTCTTATTTTAATTTGGAAATAAATCTGTAATCTCTCTACCAATAATTGCCAGTAATCAGGTATTTGTACTTTAATAGTGACATAACCTAAAGTACAGAAATCTCTGATTCTTGAAAAACAAGTTACAAGTTTGTAAAAGGTTAGAAATTAATAGTTTGAGACACTGAAATAAATAAGTATACAGATTTTTTAAATAAATTGAACAAAAGTTAAGTTTAGACAATAACCCAAAAAGAAAATCTTTTCTTCATAAAGTCCACATCTCTTTCCAACAGAGATGATTCCTTGCTTGACTGTGCTATGTAAATTATTAAAGCAGTGATAGAATAGACTCAGGCCCCCACAGACCATCAAGTACTGATATTAAACTTAAATTCAGATTCCTCAATGGGGACAGAAATTGAGAAGGAAAGCGTACAGATGCTCCAGTTATCTGTGGGCTTGTCACGTCCTTCTCACTCGCTACATTTACTGGGGGACAAAGATAAGCTCTGATGTAGCCCTGAGGACGTTTATCACTCCAGTGCATTCAGTTGCTTTCTCTTGAGGGTGCCATGGTCATTTTTAATCACTCAGCATCCTTTAATTAGATCTCCGGATGGAAACCATGAATCTTCTGCTTGAGAAATCTGCTGCATATTTAATCCAGCCCCTTTCCTCTTGCAAAGTCAAAGACAATTAAGTATGAACTATTCCAGCTCCAGTTGGTCAATGTGTACATAATATCTGCCTCTGTTATGAGTGGGTGGCAGTTGTGGTCATCATTTTTCTTTCTTTCTGGGGAATTGTGGTCTCTGCAATGTCTGCCTCTATTCGTTAGCACCATCTTACAATAATAAACCTAAATAGTTTCAGGCTCCTGCAAAAACAAATTGAAACATCTGTCTTTGACTCTAGCAGGGGGCAATCTATTCTTTCCTTTGTGATCCACCCTGCTAATTAAAGGAAAGAAAGTGAAATTCAATTCAACAATGCAATTTAATAAGCATTTATTAAATACCTACTATGTACAGTTCGATGTTGGAGATGCAAAGAAGGCAGATGATCCACTAATTTGGGTGGGTGAGGATCAGAAGAGAAAAGACTGAGAGAGTTCTATGGATGAAGACAACATGTGAATTGGAGTTCACCAATTCATGTAATTAGGTGATGCAGTCAATAAAATACTGGACTGAGAAGCAGAAAGACCTGAGTTCAAATCCAGCCTCATACACTTATTAATTGTATGGCTCTGGAGAAATCATTTAATTTTCATCTGCCTCCATTTCCTCAACTGTAAAATGGGGATGATAATAGCACCTATCTCCCAGAGTTGCTATAGGATCAAATGATATATTTGTAAAATTCTTAGCACAGCATTTGGAACATGGGTAAGCCAAATGTTTACTTAATAAATGTTTGCTTCTCATCTTCCAAATGGAAAATTTCAGAGCGCAATCTGGTCAAGCATTGAGCCACCTCTACTCCAACTTCTTTCTTCCTGACCAATGATAGAGAATAGATCTGACAAGAAGTTTTTTTTTTTACCCGAGACTTATTCTACATAGGGCAAGAGCTTTTAAATCAGAAAAAAAAAGTAGGACTGGAGGGTGCTTCCACATCCCCAAGAATTTCTATTGGCCAGGGGAACATTTTTCAGATTCTTGATTTCAAAGATTGACACCTTTAAGTACTAAAAAGGAATTGATGTTTCATCTAAATACAGACTATCTGTAGAAAATTCTTTTCTGGTAACCATCTCATTCTTTTGTACCTAAATTATTCATTTGGCATATTTTGAGTCGTGGATTCTTAGAATTAGAATGGACTCATCCCACCATTGTAGACATCTCTGGGTTGGTAGGAAGAGAGAAGGGGAGGAAGAAAAAATTTACATGATAATTTTGTGGTATATTTGAAAGGAATTGTAAGTTGTACACAGAAAAATTTGCAATTTCATGTATGATTGTCTTTTTTTATACTATGTTATAAAAATGCTTCTTTTATTCTATAAATTAAAAAAATTAAATGAGAGAATATCAAAGGTGGTCCAAAGGGAAACCTTTGACAAGATTCAAAATAACCTATTGACTCTATAATATAATGAAGTAATGGATGTTTGTGATTTCATGTACCATCCTCTTTTTTTGTTCTTTGCATATGGAAATGCCCATATATACTGGTATGTGTCAACATACCACATACATACATACACACAAATCAGAAGGGAACCCAGTTATCATCTACACCAACTCTTCCCTGAAAAGCAATCACCACAACAACATACTGAATAAGTGATCATTCAGCCTCAGATGAAAAACATACAATGATAAAGAAACCCATCATCACTTGAAGCAGTCCATTCCACTCTAGGATAGCTCCAATTAATAAAAATTTTATCTTAACATGAAATTGGTTTTGCCCTCTGGAACCAAAGAGAAGTCTAATCCCTCTTCCAGATGACAGCCTGAAAACAACTATCATGCATCTCTTGAGTCTCCTCTTCTCCAAAATAAATATTTCTAGTCTTAGTGCCCTTAACCATCCTGGCTACCATCTTCTGGATTCTTTTTAGCTCATCAATGTTCCTCTCTAAAATGTTTATCTCAGCTTCCACTTAGCTTTACATAACTTCTTGGTGGTTTTTCTAACCAAAGGTCCAGAGAAGTAATGCACAATGATGGCAACCACTTTAGGGAGGAAGCATGTCTCCAAGAGGAAGAAATGTGCCTCTTGTACGTCAGCACCTTGGGAGAAAGCACCATTTTCCTGGTGCTTGTTACAGTTTTATTCAGCAACATTCTACACTTCCATTCCTCAGCAAAAGTTCAGACTTTTTCTCTATAAACCACTTCTTGGTTCTTTACTGACATAGACAGCATAGAATATTTATACAGACATGTCTGTCTTCATTTAATCCAATTAGCTGTGCTTGACTGGTGAGTTCATTCATCCAGCTGACAAGTTTTAGGTAGAGTCATGATCGAATTGCAGGCCCTCTGCCTTTGCCCTCACTTCTATCACTACTCAGGAATCTAGAAATGGCAACAACATAGCTCTCCCTTTCTATATTCTGTCCTGATAATAAAGCACATGTTAGACAAATATCTGGTTAGTTGCACATAGTAGGTTCACAATGAATACTTTTTGAAATAATATTATGAGTGCAATAAAAGCTACTGATCATCAATCCAAGTGCTACTTTCAGTCACAAAAGTTTAACTTTTCCTAACTCTCCAAAAAGCTTAAATTATCTTCCCAGTCCCATCGTATTTTTCTGCCCAGATCAAATGAGATAATTTTTGCAAAGTTCTTAACATAGTGCCTGGCATATAATAGGTGCTAAATGAATGTTTATTCCTTTTCCTTCCTGGAACATTGAAACAAGCATTAATTAAATGCCTCTTCTGTGCCGAGTACTAAAAATACAATGACAAAATACAAAAACAAAATATAAAAAATTTCCTGCCCTGAAGGAGCTGATGTTATCCTGGATCAAGCTAATGATTTCCTAAGTTTTTCTTGGCCCCAAGGAAACAGGGCTTGTTCTTGACTTCCTACCAAGATTGGATACAGAAGCAGGGAAAGAGTTAAGGGCACTACCAATTTACTGAATCAATTGACTCAATTAATATAGATGCACACAATCATGTCATTTTCAGCATAGTATCCGAAAGGTTTTAATCACTGGACAAAAGACTTGAGGTCATCCACTTTTGTATGCTAACCTACAAATTAAGAATGTTAAGACTAAATAATATGTTACTTTTAGTTCTGACATTCTAATATTTTATAATTCTTAAATCTATTCAGTGTATAGCCAAGGGGATTTAAAGAAAGCATACCCAATGTGAACTTTAATTCAAAAGGAACTCCAGGCACAGGTCTTCCCATGTCACTCAACCTACTCAAAAATCTTCAGTAACTCTCCAATGCCCCTCTAAAAATTCCTTAACTTGGCATTCAAGTACTTCCACAGCCTAGCTCATTAGCCTCTCCTTCACAAACTCTACATTCTCATCAAATTCAGCAACTATCCTTTTCATTGAATTCCAATTTCTTTGTATACACACACACAATTCCCTGTGATGGACATCCAGGGTCATTATGAGATTAAAATGAGATGTAAACATGTAAACCACTTTGCTAACTTTAAATGTTAAATATTGTTATCATGATGATAGTGGTGGCAATCATGTAGTTTTCACCAGGGCTTGACTCTCCCATTGTTCTAATTTGATCATCAATCATCAATTCTGTATGTTATTGTTCATATACTGTCATAGAACTTGAAGTAGAAGAACAAGGAATTTTTAATTAATTTTTCAATATTCCTATAAAACCCTGCAGCAATCTCCATTACACACACACACACACACACACACACACACACACACACCACAACACTAACTATATTTCTTTCCTTTTTCCTACCCTTTTGATCTTTTTTGTTTGTTTTGTTTTTGCCTTTTGATCTTTGAAGAGAGAATAGATGGAAATAAGTGTCAAAGAATTAAGGGTTTTCTGTGAAGAAATTGCTGAACTACTATCTCAAAAAGCCAATCTTCCTATCTAACATCTAATTTAATCCAAAGATTAGATATAGCGTCACAATAAGAAGACTTTCCAGGGGCTTATGTACCTGTATAAGTTCTGTAGCAAGGAGCCAGTATTTCCAGAGGATACAGATCAATCAATCCATCACTTTCTATGTCCCCAGCATTGTGCTAATACAGAAAATACAAAAAAAAAAAAAAAAAAAAAAAAAAAAAAAAAAAAAAAAAAAAAAGCAAAAATCATCTCTGTCCTCAAGGAATATATAGTGTGTGTGTATATACAGCTATATAATATGTATGTATGTATGTATGCAAATATGTGTGTATGTGTAATTTTTGACAAAATACATATAAACTAGATAGAAAGGAACACTAAGGGAGAAGACACTAGCAGCTGAGGAGGACTTGGGAAGGTCTTCAGTTTGATCTGAGTCTTGAAGGAACTTAGGGATTCTTAGTGTCAAAGTTAAAGAGGAAGAGCATTCCAGATACAGGGGACGAGGCAGTACACAGGTTCTGAGATGAGACATGGAGCATCTGCCTACTAACCAGACTAAGTAAGCCATTACTGGCAAAACTGCCCCCAGGGACTTTAACAGTCACAGAATTGGTAACCACATAATCCAGTTTGGAGCCCAATCCCTATACACAGTAAGACAAAGAAAAGGTCGTTGGTCATCCTCAGCAAGCTTCATCTCTCCAAGGGCCCCAATTGGGAAAGAAGTGAGGATCCAGTGACTAGAGAAAGAATCCAGAGGGAGAGAGAAAGGAAGAGGAAAGTAAAGAGGCTCAGAGAGATTGATTTTACAGAACCTATATTTTCAATCCATTGCTATAAAGCTTCCTGACATAGTTCCTCATCAATTCAAATATGACTATTCTTCACATCTGACTAAGCTGAGGAAATGGATTATTCTGACATAAATGCCCATGGCTGCCGCTTTCTAAAATTGAAAAGAAACTAGTAAAGTTGATAAGATCTGCTGGGAGCAGCCACATTATTGCCTGCAACAATAAGGAAGAGGTCACTTAGGGAGTACATCCAGAAGTCAAAATAGAATTTCTGACTTTCTTGTGGAAAGGAAGAAAATCAACTGAAGGAGAGTATATTGGACTAAACCAGGTGTGTCCTGAAATATCAGTTGTATCTATAAGTTTATCCAATACAGTGATATTTCAAATAATTGTAATGTTCTATTAACCATGTTTTTATTTGGCTTGATTTTTTGTTGTTTGTTTCTTTAGTTCTGCAAGCAAAGTATTTATTACAAGTATGAACATCCATAGAATGCAGGAATCCAGGAATTTTTCCCCAAACTTCTATACTTTCTATATATATTGTTATATATAGAGGGTCACAGTCAGTGGGGAAACTCTGAGTAAGGTATAAGACTCTTCGGCCCAGAAGGAACCTGCTAACAATGTCTGGTTCAGCTCCCCGTCTCCCCTAAGGGCTCTCCGCCTTCCTGAGAAGTCAGAGGACGGTGACAATCTGTGTTGAGATTGAAGCAGAGTGATAGCAGGTGGCAAACTACAATAGCAAGTTGTTTATGTGGTCCTACATGCTCAGAGTTGTTTTTGTTACATTATAAAAAGGGAAAGCTCTTGAAATAAACCATTTTTCCACCATCCTTGGGAGTCCCGCCCCATCACTTCTCCACTAGGAAGGGATATTTTAATCATCCCTGTATGGGGGCTCTAGAAAGCAACGTTATGTTTTGTCACCCCAACTTGGGGGCTCTAGAAAGCAGAACTCAATATTTTAATCACCCCAACTTGGGGCTCTAGAAAACAGGACACAGCAGTTATAGACAACAATTATGATAGTACTTATATAGTAATGAGGAGGACACAAAAAGGAAAGGACCTTGCCCATGCAAGGTAGAAAAGTCCAGAGAACCTAGAGCAAACCAAGAAAAAAGTGAGTATGGAAGGTCTAGGCACTTTCTTAAATGGTAGTTGAAAACTAGAACTCACCAGTTGGGAGGGTTGAGCAGGAGGGTAATCAATATTCAGGGTGAGAAGGTCTGCTGGGAGAATGTAAAAAAGACCAGAGGAGGAAGATCAGGAAGACTTCTTGCAGGCGGTGGCACTTGAAATGGACTGTGAAAAAAAATAAAAATTCTAAATGTATTTACTGGACACTGCTTGCTAAAGCAGGATGATACATATAACAAAATTTTCAACTTTAAGAGAGGCAGCATGGTGGAGAGACAGCTGTCAAAGTCTTCTGTGACACCTATTTGCTATATGACCTTGAACAAATCACTTCACTAGTGTCTACCTTAGTTTCCTCATTTGTAAAATGAGGATAATAATAGCACCTCATGGGGTTATTGTGATGATCGAATGAAATACTAAACATAAAGCAACTATAAACTTTAAAGTTCTATATAAATAGTAGGGTTTTTTATTTATCACTGCAGAAAAGTTACAGATTGGCAGAAATTTTCCTTACCAGGAGTTCCCTAAACCATTGAAATCATAGAACTAAATTGCACCATTTCAAATCTTGAGGGTAAAAATAAAAATGACTTTCTTTTTAATTGCAAAATGAATAAATATATGACTCCCCCAACCAATTAGTTAATCAAAAGTTTTACTACATTTACATGATGAAGGAGGAGGGCGGGGAGCTCCTGATCAATTTGATGAAGCTCTCAGTAAACCTAATATGGTTATAGGGTATGGAATTTTTCCTGTGGAGATCACATGGTCCCACTCTATCCTAACTTCAATTGCCATCTCCTCTTTCTTTCATCTTTCTTCAGAATTCGTCATCCCCATGAATTGAATACCATACAATTCAATCCTAATGAAAAACAAAAAAAGTTCTTCCCTCCAAGGATTTATATTCCATCATAATAAATAATGAATTAAAACTTTCAGAGAAAAATGGAGGAAGCAAGACAGAAACAGGAGTTTGGGGTGAAAATTGCATTAGACTATATTTTCTTTTTGTCTGTAATTCTACCATTAGAGATTCATTCCTTTGGGTTTACCCCTTTTAAAAAATCAGATACCCATGGAAGGGCAACTAATTAAAAGTAATATCTCCTCTATAGGAATTCATTCATCATAACACTTTCTAATCAAATTGGATAATGTATTAAAAAGCCTTTTAAAATGCTGAAAGCTATATGAGTGTCAGTTTTATTATTAATATCTGACTCCTAACTAAGGATGAAATGAGAGAAATTTGTCTTTGGTTCTCTTCCAAATAGTGTCACATTCTATCTCCTGGATCTTCTTCCTTCCTTATCTTTCATATATCTCCAGTGCAGTATTCCATTTCTTCATAATTTACATTTCTGGGCCATTTTAATGCCATCCCCTCCTTTACCATTACTTTCTTCCTAGGTATCAAATTAATACAACCATTCCAAGAAAGTTCATCAATTAGCTGCTCTTTGACCCTAGTTACCCTTCCTTCTACCTTCCTTGTCTATAACATTCCACCCATGATATCACGCCCCTTTATTTTGGCTTCTTCTATTAGAGCTTAAGCTGCTTGAAGACAAGGACTATATTGGTTGCTCATATTCATATTCTCTCTCAGTGATCAGAATAATACACAGTGTATAGTATGCCACTTTTTCATTCATTAGTTCACATCCTTGCTTTTATTTGGCTATCTGCTAATCTTTGCAGAGATTAAATGAGCTTAAGGTAAACCCATTCCTCCTTCAACACCAATTTAACCACCTTCTATACCTTCCATGTTTGGGAGGAAATATAGTCGAAAGACAAGAGGAGCTTAATGCAAAATTCAGAAAGGAGATGAAGTTTGATTCTGGTGCCCTTTAACTTCTTATTTCTTTCTTTTCCATTTTCAAAGTCTTCTTCCCCTTGGACATAGAGGGCCTTTATGTTACCACAACAGCCTGTGATTTACCAGTGTGCTTCCAATCCAGGATTTGCCCTTTCTTTTTTTATTTTTCTCTGAGGTAATTAAGATTAAGTGACTTGCTCAGAATCACACAGTAAGTATCTGAGTTGAGGTTTGAATTCAGATCCTCCTGACTTCAGAGGAGATGCTCTATTACAGGGCTTCTTGAACTTTTTCCTACTCATGATTCCTTTTCATCCCCAAAAATTTACATGACCCTCAAGTTTATATAAGTATATAAAATAGGTATACAAAACAAACATTTACTGATAAAAAATCATAATGTCATGATCCCCACATTCAGTTATAAGACCCCATATGGGATTGCAAATCACAATTTTAAGAAACTGGGCTCTATAAGATCTACACTTTCTAAATAGCACTCCATACCTCTGTCCCATCTCCATCAAAACCTATCTATCTTGTGTCTCCTTTCTCTGAGGAAAGCATTATATGAACCAAACCCCACTGAGGTATAAATAACTGATAACAGGTTTTGTTTTATCCTGTAAAAGGTACTGAAGTACATGTTGACAAGGAAATCCTACAGACCAGGTCTACTACATACTCCATATAAACTCCATGTCCCTAAGGACACTCATCACAACTTTGTATCTCTTTAAGTGCCTACATAATGGGGAAGGGAAAGATAGAGAAGGAAGAATGAATCAGAAGCATGGAGGCTTTTCTGGTCCTTTCCCTCCCTGGCATTACCTCTGGGAAAGAATGGGTATCCTAGTCCCACCTGGCCATTCTTTATGTGTTTAATTTAATAAAACTTTGCCACAACAAGAAGATCAAAAACAATCTCTAGAGGCAAAACTTCAGATATTGTGACAGGTCAGTGGGAAAGATATTTGGGGAGAGGTGGGCAGGGAAGGGATTTCCCAGCATCCCTAAAGTCACACCACTGTGCAGCTGCCTGGTCTGCCAAAACAGAAGCTGGCCCTGAGCCTGAGGGAAAAGTTACCAGGAGGGAAAGAAATTTCAAGACATAAGTTCTACCTCCCTCCAGCTGGCTAGGAGCACGAGTCAGTTTCTTAAAGAGAAAAAGGGTACTCCATCTGTAACTCCCACACATCCTCACCAAGAGCAAATGGCCTTGTATTAATATTAATGCCACAGAAAAATAAACCAAGGCTGTGCAGGCCCTGTTTCCAGTCCATAACACCTGGAGTTTAGAAAGGGTTCCTTTATTACCAGATTTCCAGTGGCTTGGAACATGGAACAGGCTCTGAAATCCTAAATCTGGCAGAAGACCACAAGAAAATGAAGCCTGACTGGGCTGAGCACAGGGAAGGAAAGGTACTTTAGGGAAATGAGTCCTTCAGACATGACAGAAAAAGAAAAAATAACAAGAAAGAGTGCATGGCATCCTCAGTGCTCTCCTCTGGCAAGTCTGATTCAATTTTGTTTTCTTCCTACCAACTACTCTGCTATACTACCTCCTTCCCATCCCAATTCCCGTCTCACTGCCTCTTTAATCAAGAAGGAAAGGAAAGCTATGTATGAGCCAGCCACATCCATAGGAGTGGACTTCTTTTACATTGTCCTGGATCTGATGCTTAACACCTGTGTGATCTTGGACAAATCACCCAAGTGATTTTTTTCTGAATTTCAATTTCTTCAAATGTAAAATGAGGGAGTTGAAATAGATTAGGAATTCTTCTAAGATTCACGGTTACACAGGACAAAAATTTAGGTCTTTATTTTCACTAACCTATAAATGAAATATAATTGAAATGCCCCTTTCATTGGGGCAGCCAAGTGGCAAAGTGGAAAGAGTGTCAGGCCTGGAGTCAGGAAAACTCATCTTCCTGAATTCAAATCTGACCTCAAATGCTTAGTAGCTAGATGGCCCTGGACAAGTCACTTAACTCTGTGTGCCTCAGTTACCTTGTCTATAGAATGAGCTGGAGAAAGACAAAGCAAGACAATATAGTAGTTTTATCAAGGAAATCCCAAATGGGCTCACAAACATCAGTTGACTGAAAAAATAACTGAATAGTAATTCCCTTTAATTGTTTAAATCCTACTCTGTGAAGGGATCCATAGGCTTCACCAGACTTTTCCAAAGGGAATTAGAAGACAAGAAAATTTAATAATCCCTGGACTCAAAAGTCTATCCTAGCTCTAAATTTATAATCCCCTGTGTACTATGGTAAATCTTTTGAAAGATTATATAGTTCTAGATCTGAAAGGGATCTCAAAGACTGATATTGAGAGGGACTGGAATCATGTGCTTTAACCACAATCACACAAACATAGACACACACACACACACACACACACACACACACATACACACACTCTGAATATCATTGGGGAGTGTTGCAAACAAAGAAGTTGTGTCACAGACCTGGTGCCATTGTAGTTAACTCTGCCTAAGTAAGCAATCTGAGATCCAGATGTGAGCCCTTTGGGCAAGAAGAGTAGAATAGCCATTTTCATGATTTTGGTGGGGCATTCCTGAGATCTCAATTAGCTCTTGTTAACTGCTGTTTAAACCTTGTAGGTAACTTAGCACAGTTCCTGGGCTCTCTCTCTCTATATATATATGTGTGTGTATATATATACATATATATATAGTAGCATATAATAGTCACTTAATAAATGCTTATGATTGGCTTTTGTTTGTTATTCTTTGAAATGTCTTGAGAAATGCATCTTACCTAAAGGCATTGTAAATCATTTGAAAAAATATTAAATTAAGAAAAATAAAATAAAATTTTAAAAAGAAGGAAATCATTTTTCAGAGGAAGAAACTGCTTTATATTCATTTTCTTATTTGAGCCTCACAACTGTCCCACAAAGTGGGTATTACAAATATTATAATTATATTGAGAATTGATTATCTTACATCTTTCTTTATATCCCCAGTCCTTAGCAAAGTACTTAGCACAAAGTAAGTACTTAATAAATATCTATTAGCTCACTCAGAAAGGTTAAATGACTTTCCTATGGTAATACAATTAGTTAAGTGAAAACTGGCATTTAAACCCAAATTTGCCTCAGTTTCCTCATCTGTAAAATGAATTAGAGAAAAAAATGGCAAACTACTCCAGCATCTTTGCCATGAAAACCAGCATAGGGACAAGAAGAATTCAACACAACTAAAAAACAACTGAACAATAATAATTACAAGTTGGATATACTATCTACTTAAAAAATGCTGCCTCAGTCCAGAGCAATAAGTTCTTAAGTTCCATTTCACCAAATCCAAATGAACTATATATCCTAGGATAATGAAAGATGCGATTGCTGAGACTCTGCCAGGGATCTTGGAAAAACCATGAAGAATAGAAGAAGTGCAAATATCCTGATTTTTTTTAAAAGTAGTCTTTCAAAAAAAGATCATCTGCAAACCATAGGCTAATGAGCTTGACTTCTATAGATGGCAAAATTGTTAAATGCATTTAAAGGCTGGCAGTTTCTCAGGTTGCATGAAGAAAGGAACCAGACTAGTAGATCAAGTGAAAGAAATGGACATATACTTATATTTGAAAAGGCATTTGATAAAGTATCTCATGCTAGATAAATACCTAGATGCTAGATAAAGTATCTCCTAGATAAGATGGAGATATATAAGATAGATAATAATAAAGTTAAAATAATTTAATAACTAGCTAGATAACCCGACTCAAATAGGAGTCATTAATGAGTCAACAAGATGACCTATCTTTTTTATCTTGTGATGGCCAACATGTTACCAAGTATTTGGATGAAAATATGGATGTTACATCTGTCAAATTTGCAGGTGACACAAAGGTGGGAGGGCTTTGGTAACATTTGGGTTGACAGAGCAAACTTGAAAAGCTAAAATAATGGGTCAAATCTATTTAAGATAAAATTTAATACTGACAAACAGAAGTTTATTCCTGGGCTCAAAAAAAGTCAACTTTTATACAAGTAGAAGAGAGGGGAAGTATGGTGATCAACAGTTTTTGTATTAAAAATGTTAAAGTTCTGGGGATTCAGTGGATTGTAAACTTAATGAGTCAATAATATGACATGGTAGCCAATGCTGATACATACTAGACAACATGCAGAGAAGCACAGTTCTGACAATCACATTTTAGGAAGGATGTTATCAAAATACAATATATCCTAAGGAAAAGATACCATTCCCTAAAAGGATCAGTTGTAAGAACTAGAGATGTTTAGTCTGGAGAAGAAGAGACTTGGAATGGTATAATAAATTGCCTCAAGTATGTGAAGGACTATCATGTGAAAGGATTATACTTTTTTCTGCTTAGCTCCAGAGGGAAGACCCAAGAGTAATGTTTGAAAATTTCAAAGAGGCTGATTTAGACTTAATTTAAGGAAATTGTCTTTACCAATTTGAGCTCTTAAAAGGGAAATGGGTGCATTGGGAGATAGTGGGTTCCCACAATGTTGTCTGGAGCTCTTCAAGGGAATGCTAAATGTGATGTTTTTAATTATGTAGAAGAGAGAGACTCATGCCCACATATAGGTCAAATTAGGTGACATGGAAGATTTAGTGATTCTATAATCCTGCAATATATTATTTGTCAATTTCCAGTCCACACACAAACTACAGTTTTTTGCTTATGGTGGCATCACAAAAAGTTTATAGCTTGAAGAGATTTTAGTAATCATTTGGTACAGTTTTCTTATTTTGTAGAGGAAATAAATAGAGGCTCATACAGGAAGAGAAAATTGTCTATAACCTCACAAATTGTAAGTGAATTCTGCATGGTGTGACCATTCCAAAAAGGACTCAAATCATCCTCTAGATTTTGGTATCCAATGGTGGAATCAGCTAGTTGGGGCAAGGGAGAGAGTTTTAGATCTAGAGTAAGGAACAACTTAATTTAAATCAGGTCTCAGACATTTACTGTGTGACCCTGGACAAGTCATTTCACCTATGTTTGCCTCAGTTTCCTCATGTGTAAAATGGGAACAATAATAACGCTTACCTCCCAGGATTGTTGTGGGGATCAAATGAGGTAATAATTGTAAAGTGCCAGAGACATAATTAGTGCTGTATAAATGTTAGCTGTTATTAATATTTATTTGCTTTTCTGATAACTGCTGAAACTTCCTAGACTGAATATCAATAGTTACTGAATGCCTGTGGCACAGGACAATAGAAGAATAATTTTTTTATTTGTTCCTTTCTGTGTTAAATTTATTTTGTCCTGAATGAGGAAAGACTTGACCATCAATGAGGATGAGGTTCTATCATACCAATATCATCTTGTAAAATTGCTTTTCCAGGTCAAATTCAAGTCCAGGTCATCACTGCTGAGTTTCATGCATCTGAGTGGCTTTTGTGGTTGAGCTATAGCTATGGCTCCCTATGGCTCAGATTCTATACCAATAATATTTTAAATGGGACTGACTTGGATTCAATCCAGAAGATTTACACAAACATGCATAAACAATCCAGCATAGCCAAGATTTAAAGGTCAAAGCAAACATCAGAAACTGCTACAGCTTTCCAGTGTTGGTCAGGAATATAGTGTCCTTGTGTTGAAACCCTCTGGTTAGTTAATTTTATCTCCTCAAGTAGTCCCAGGGGCAATGGAGATCAATGATTAAATAAGCCAGCAATTCTTAGAAATGTTCTAGAAACTCTTCTTCTTTCACAGCAAGCCATTCTTCTTGCTCATCCCTCGTCATCCAAGAAGAATGTTTATTCTCTTTTTCTCTTTGTGCATTATGTTTACATACATATATATCTACAGAGATTATTAGTAGTTTCAGGGAAATGCACTAAGATGATCTTCCTTCCAGAAGCAGAGAAAGACAGAGGGAGGAGAAGGATAGGATAGGAGAGAGAGAGAGAGAGAGAGAGAGAGAGAGAGAGAGAGAGAGAGAGAGAGAGAGAGAGAGAGAGAGAGAGAGAGAGAGAGAGACAAAGACAGACACAGAGAGAGAGACAGAGAGACAGAGAGACAGAGACAGAGAGACAGAGAGACACAGAGAGAGAAAGAGAGACAGAGAAAGAGAAAGAGAGAGGCAGAGACAGACAGAGACAGAGACAGACAGAGAGGGAGGGAAGGATGGAGGGAGAGAGAGAGAGATTCACAAAACTAAAAGTCCATCTGAGAAGTAATTGGATTCTGCCTGAATGTCCATAAATACAGTTAACACATACTGTCCTGACTCTGGGATCTATTAAATGCACTTATAGGACTGAATTTGGAAAGGATATGAAGGAAATTTGGATTACAATTCTTTCTATAAAGGGAAAGGCAAATTATAGATGAACACAGAACAAAAATAAAGAGACTACAAGCCCTAGGAAAGGCTGATTCCAGGGATAAAATAGGAAAGAAATGGGTCAGTCAGGCAATTTGGGGGAGCCAAAGATCAAGACAAAGCATAATTAAGATTTCTGCAATGATATAACTTCCCCCTTTATTTTAAATTTCTTTAATTTTCCCTTGTCATTTTAAGAAAAAAAATTGTAAAGTCAAATAAGAATCATGGATTGATTTCACAAAGAGAAGACAAATAAGAATGCACATTGCTTTTCCAGAGGAATACAGAGATTTCAGAAGGTTGTGTCAATGACACAGCTATCACTAGTTTTTTTTTCCTCAGAGTAACAGAGAAAAACATTTATTTATTTGTTTGTTTGTTTGTTTGCTAGGTGAAAGAGGAGATTCTTTGCCTCAATTATTACCTAGCCTTAACCACTGAATGGATGCAACCTCAGTCAAACTCAGATCTGTTGACTTAAAAAGGCCAAGGTCTCCCACTACACTCAGGGCCATCTCCAGTCGTCCTGATCTACAACTGGTCAGATGGCCCTGGAGGGGAAAGTGAGGCTGGTAACTTTGTACAGAACTCCCTCACTTAAATCCAGTTCACTTGTATGTCATAGCCTTCCTGAAGTCTTGGTCCTCTTGGAGAACAAAGGGCAAACAAGACCAGGGTAAGCACTGACCAATTCAGTGGTAGTTTGAAGCACAATACAGAACAGGATTTCCCTAGGCACAATACAATGGAGTGGAATACAAACACAGATACAAAGGGAATACTACATAGGAATAGCACCCCCCACACACACACCCCGTGCATCTCTTAAACACACACACAAACACACAAACACACACACACACACAGACACACACACAGTATGCTCTTTTGCCAGAATGAACTCTCTCCTCATATCTCTCATTCTTATCAATTAACTCATCATTCATATGAAAGGCAGTCTAGAACAATGGAAAATATACAAGATTTGGAGTCAGAAGATTTGAGGGGAAGCTGAATATTGTCACCTATCTCCTGCATGACTTTGAGTAAATCCTTAACATCTCTGGATCTCAATATACAACATGAAGGGGTTGGATTACATAGCCTCTAAAGCCTCATCCAATTACATGATCTACCAACTCTATAGTCACAGTATTATGGAAATTTAGGAATACTAGTCAAGAGGCCCTGGTCATCCTGTTATTATCTGTTGCCTCATGATGGGAGAGTGGCTGATGCCCTCTTTAAGACTGTTGGCAACCCATGCTATCCTTCTGTTCCCATGTCAGAAATACTCCACTTCCCTGATGATGATAATAAATGGGTGAGAAGTAAGGGTGAGGGGGGACAGCCAGGTGGTGCTGTGGATAGCACCTCAGACTTATAGTCAGGAAGATTTAATTTCAAATCCAACCTCAGACATTCACTAGCTGTGTGACCTTGAACAAGTCACTTCACCCCATTTGCCTCAGTTTCCTCATCTGTAAAATGAGTTGGGGGAGGAAATGGCAAATCATTTCAGTATCTTTGCCAAGAAAACCCTTAATGGGGTCTGAAAGAATTGAACAACAACATAAAAAGGATAGTGACAGAAAGATACAAGTGGGAAATATCAATCAGAAAAGTTTTCAACTTGCTAGTGAAGAATAAGTCAGATTCAAAACATAGAAACAAGACCTTGCATTATTATAGTCATCCTTTGTGAAAAGTTATATATACAATGTATCATGTTGCATAGAGCAACAACCAGAAATGATCAGATTCAAATTATGTGGTCCTGAAAAAACCGCCAACATAGAACAAAGAGGAGGGTGTCATTTATCTGGAGCTGACTTGGACTTTAAGGATCATCTAGTTTAAAACCTTCATTTTGTAGAAGAAAGAATTAAAACTAAAAAGAGCTAATGGTTTGCTCAGGGTCATATAGATAGTAAATGGTGGCACTAGTTTTCAACCTCAGGTCCTCCAAGTGCAGACCTCATGAACTTTACACTACACTAGAATGAGAATTTGAAGGCGGAGAATACCAAAAGCAAGCTTCACTAACTTAGTATCTGAACCTCATGGATAGTATGAAAGTGATAAACTTACTGAGTTAATCAATAAACTAGTTTTGTGTGATTAAATAGAAAGATCACAGAAGGCAAGTTATGGTTTTGCCACTAACTGTAATATATGACCAAAGTTAAGTCATTCTTGACACTTCAGTTTCTTTATCTCTAAAATGGAAGAAAGGAAACAAGCATTTATTAAGCCTCTACTATAAGCCTGGTACTGTGTTAACCCCTTAAAAATATTATATCATTTGATCATCACAACAACCCTGGGAAACAGGTGCTATTATTAACCCCATTTTGCAGTTGAGGAAACCACTGTAAAGTTAAGTGATTTGTCCAGAGTCACACAACTAGTAAGCATCTAAGACTGGATCTGAATTCAAGTTTTCCTGACACAAGGCCCAACAATGTAGGAAATGATTATCTTTATTGTATTAGTATGAGAACCCAGTGGAATACTGTGGTTCTGGAAAGCTATCACCAGGAAGAAGCGTCAGAGACACCATGATCCCCCTATACCAACCAATAAATTGCCAAGCACTTTCTATGACTCTAGCCTATTCCATAGGTTGAGAGGAATATCAGTGAAATAATAATAATGTATCTAACCAAATAAATTTATCTTCTGTTGGAAAATAATGTTAGAATAAAATATAAGAAGTTAAATTCTAAAATACTGATAAGTATTGCAAACAGAATTCAAAGAAAGAATAAATTCATGAAACTAAAGTAGTGAAGCAATCTATGGGTTCTCAGTGCAAAGGAAACTGCATACATAGTTCTTAGTGCTTAGAGATTTGGTCTAATTCTCTCATCTGTAAGAAGTCTGAGGCCCAGAGAGTGGAAGTGTGTGTATGTGTGTGTGTGTGTGTGTGTGTGTTTCATTTCTTGAAAGAGCTAAAAGTAACGCCCTCCCCCCCCCCCAGTTCTTTGAGTTCAGTGTTCTTTCTCCTACATTTTACTCAATCTAAAAGCTTTATTTAAGCACATATTTAGCGAAGCTTCAGAAATACAAATAGGATAGCAAAACAACTCCTGCTCTCCAAGAGCTTACATTCTACCTAGGAAGATACACACATAGAAGTAAATGCAGGATATATACAAAGTAAAATACAAAATAATCTTAGAAGTGGTTGCTGGCAATTCAGGCAATCAGGGATGCTCTCTTGAAAGAGGGAGCATTTCAACTGTGCTTTGAAGGTAGCAAGAGATTCCAAAAATGAGAGAGCATTCAGTCATGGGGGACAGAGAACCTGTGCAATGATACAGAGACATTTGATGGGATGTCATGCACTGGAAAAACCAAGCAGGAACATAGAGCAAGCATGAAGGGGAATAGTGTTGACTCAATCTGCAGAGATAGTACTTGAAATGCCAAACCAAAATGCTAAAATTTTGATCTTCAAAATATTTGGGAGTCAATGAAGCTTTTTGAGCAAAGGTGTAATGTTACCAAACCTGTGCTTTAGGAATGTTAGTCTGAAAGTTGTACAGAGGAGGGTTTGGGAGATTTAGAAAACAAAGACACCAGCTGGAAAACTATTGTAACAACCTGGTTTAGTAATTATGAAAGCCTGAACAAGGACTATAAGTAGAAAGAATGGGACAGATGCTGAGAGATGTTTTATAAAAAGAATCATTAAGATTTGTGACCAATAGGATATGCTGAGTGAAAGAGAGTGAATCCAGAATAACTCCAACATGGTGGCTAGAATAAGGTGGTACCTTCTATAGAAATAAAGAAACCAAAAAGGATGGGGCAGCTAGGTGGTGCCACGGGTAGAGCACTGGCCTTAGAACCAGGAAAACTTATTTTCTTGAGTTCAAATCTGGCCTCTGACACTTCCTAGTTATGTGATCCTGGGAGAATCATTTAACCCTCTTTGCTTCAGTTTCCTCATCTATAAAATGAGCTAGAGAAAGAAAGGGCAAATCATTCCAGTATCTTTACCAAGAAAACTTCAAATGGGATCACAAAGAGACTGAATGGAACATCCCAACAACAAAACATCAAAGAGGGAAGGGTAGGTTGAGTTTACTAACTTGGATTAGCTCATCAAAACAGCTAATTATTCCCTAAGAAGGCCCAAACCTACTTTAGGGAGTCTATCCTACTAATTTACAATCTAAGGAAACCAAACAGTCTATGGACACAATGAACTCATCCTTCAGTTCTCCTTTTGTTGAGATTTGCTATATCTTCTTTAGTCCTCAATTCCATGAAAACCCTGAGATTTGCTTTTCTATGATGCTCCCTTGAACCATAACTATAGCCAAACATGCTATCAAATAATGGCGGTGGGTCGGAGCAAATATGTCCAAATGCCTGGGAAGAACCCCAGACCTGGTGTTCAGAGTCCGCTTTCCAAGCCCTGTCTGAATCACTCTGAGCCTCCAGGAATGAAAAGGACCCTTTTTGCAGCTTTTACTGATGCAGTTACAGCCTTAAAAGAGAGCTCTTGGCTAAGGAGAGGAAAGATTTGCAGTAAAAAAAAAAAAAATGCCTATTGGTTTTATCATCGTTACTCCTACTATCATCATTATTACTGTGCCTGCTTATTACTATTATTATTGCTCATTTAGACAGCATTTTGTTTTTGCAAAGTGCCCGACAATTACTCCGGCTCCGGCCCGGGGAATAAAAGGTGGCTGCTTAGAATCCTCCGAAGTGCTTGGGAGAAGAAATAAATAGAAAAATAGTGCCCCCTACAGGATACAGAGAATACCAGCAAGAGACCTCAGCCGCTTGTTCTATGGGGGAGACATTTGGAGCAGAATGGAGAAAACAGACCCCAAATCAGAATAAGTTTGAAAAGGAATTGTTGGAGAGGAAAAAGCAACACTAGAACTAAAGTTAAAGTTCAGAGACTGTGGCTTGGTCACGTGTTATAGTCAAGTTAATTTATCCTCTGTGAGACTGTCGTCCTCAAATACTGTGAAATATCGGAGAAAAGTGCTGGATTTGGGGTTAACGGACCTGGGTTACGATCTTAGTTCTTCCACCTATTGCCTCTGTGACTTAGCCCCAATGACTTATACCTGGTCTTCAATTTCCTCATGTAAAAATTATGGATTGATAATAATAAAAACAATGATGATTATTATGACAATAACGGTTATCAATGTTTATGCAGGATGTCCCACAAGTCTTAATGCATGCTAAGCTGTTCAAATTTTGAACTATACAGAGATACACTGACTGTGCTTTGAAATTTGTAGCATCCTATATACATCGTCTAATCTGATCCTCATTACAACCCTAAGAAGAAAATACTGTGGGTCTTATTATCTGAAATTTATAGATGGGGAAAATAAGGATTGGAGAGGTTAAATAATATTCCCACTATTGAGTGTCAAATGCAGACCTCAACCCCAAATCTTCCTGACTCCAAATTGAGTCGTTTCAGTCAAGGTCCTGATCTTTTGTGACCTTATTGGGGTTTTCTTTTTTTTTTTTTTTTTTTTTTAAATTTAATAGCCTTTTATTTACAGGATATATACATGGGTAACTTTACAGCATTAACAATTGCCAAACCTCTTGTTCCAATTTTTCACCTCTTACCCCCCCACCCCCCTCCCCTAAATGGCAGGATGACCAGTAGATGTTAATTATATTAAAATATAACTTAGATACACAATAAGTATACATGACCAAAACATTATTTTGCTGTACAAAAAGAATCAGACTCTGAATTATTGTACAATTAGCTTGTGAAGGAAATCAAAGATGCAGGTGTGCATAAATATTAGGGATTGGGAATTCAATGTAATGGTTTTTAGTCATCTCCCAGAGTTCTTTTTCTGGGTATAGCTAGTTCAGTTCATTACTGCTCCATTAGAAATGATTTGGTTGATCTCGTTGCTGAGGATGGCCTGATCCATCAGAACTGGTCATCATCTAGTATTGTTGTTGAAGTATATAATGATCCTGGTCCTGCTCATTTCACTCAGCATCAGTTCGTGTAAGTCTCTCCAGGCCTTTCTGAAATCATCCTGTTGGTCATTTCTTACAGAACAGTAATATTCCATAATATTCATATACCACAATTTATTCAGCCATTCTCCAACTGATGGACATCCATTCAGTTTCCAGTTTCTAGCCACTACAAAAAGGGCTGCCACAAACATTCGTGCACATACAGGTCCCTTTCCCTTCTTTATAATCTCTTTGGGATATAATCCCAGTAGTAACACTGCTGGATCAAAGGGTATGCACAGTTTGATAACTTTTTGAGCATAGTTCCAAACTACTCTCCAAAATGGTTGGATTCGTTCACAACTCCACCAACAATGAATCAATGTCTTATTGGGGTTTTCTTGACAAATATATTGGAGTAGTTTTCCATTCCCCTTCTCCAGCTCATTTTATTACAGATAAGGAACTGAAGCAAACAGAGTTAGGCGACCAGATAGGTAGTATAGTGGACAAAAGAACTCATCTTCCCCAATTCAAATCTGGCCTTAGGCACTGACTAGCTTTGTGGCCCTAGGCAAGTGATTTAACTTCTCTACCTCAGTTCTTCATCCTTAAAATGAGCTGGAGGAGGAGTATCTTTGCCAAAAAAAAAAAAAAAGCCCAAATGAGGTCACTGAAACAACTTAACAACAATTTTGCCAAGAAAAGCCCAAATGAGGTCACAGAATCAACTGAAACAACTCAACAATAACATCAACAATAGGATCCCACAGTTAATAAGTGTCTGAGACCATATTTGAATTCAAGTCTTCCTGATTCCAAGTCCAGTACTCTATCTGCTGCACTACCAAGCTGTCCTAACTCTAAATCTAGCCCAGGAAAATTCCATTATAAGGGAATGGACTAGGTGAATGGTATCAAATAGTAATAAAGGCTTTTAAATTGTACATGAGGAACCCTATGAGCCACATGTGGACTTAGCTTTATAATGTAATATGACCTATTTAATTGTAGTTTTATTTCTTTTGCTAAATATTTCCCAATTACTGTTTTCATCTTGTTTAGGCCACACTCAAGATTGTTGTGGGCCACATGCAGCCTACAGATCATCTGCTTGATACCTCCCTACTAGATAACCTCTAAAGTTCTTTCTGGCTCTAAATTTGTGCTCTATAAAATGGGGAAAGAGAGCATTGCCCTATCTCTTACATGATTGCTGTCATGAAAGTATTCTGTTAACCTCAAAGTGTTTCTAAATCCAAATTTTACTGTATAGTTATAGTTATTGTGATGATTATCACATCCTCAGACTAAAGTTTGGATTTGAGACAAGTTATATGGTGAATGTAGAGACAAGGAACTGAGGTAGGGGGAAGTTGAACATATAAAAACAGAAATAAACCCAGCTAAAGTTGGGTGTTTGGAAAATAATTGGTGGTAAAGTTTTAGTTTATGATTGTGGTAGAATATTATTGTGCTATAAGAAATGACAAACAGAATAGTTTCAGAAAATCTGGAAAGACTTACTGATGCTAAGTGAAGTAAGCAGAAACAAGAGTATATTAAATAGTGTAATAGCAATACTGTAATGATCAACTGTGAATGATTTAAGTATTCTCAGAAATACAAAGATCCAAGACAATTCTGAAGGATCTATGATGAAAAATACTATGTATCTCCAGAGAAAGAACTGAATGCAGATTGAACTGAATCTAAATGCATATTGAAGCATATAATTTTTTTACTTTATTTTTCTTAGGGATTTTTTCTATTTTCTTTCACAACATGATTAATATGGAAAGATGTTTTACATGACTACACATGTATAGCCTTTATCAAATTGCTTTCCTTCTCAATGATGGGGGAGTGGAAGGGAAATGAGAATATGGAACTCAAAATTATAATTTTAAAAAGCTAAGGTTAAAAATTGTTATGGAGTACCAGTCCTGAAGTCTGGAGAACCTAAGTTCAAGTCTATCCTCAGACACTTATTAGCTATATGACCTGGGGAAGCCACTTAATCTGATTGCCCCCAAAAAAACGTTAAAAATAGTTTCATATGTAATTGGGAAAAATTAAATATTTAAATTCAAAATAAGAAAGAATTAGAGGTTAGGGAAATCAAATAAATCTGAGTGAAGACTCATTTATACTTTAGGCCATCATAGAAAGAAGACTCCCAAGAATCAGGTTGGCTAATGATTCTCTCAAGCAGTAAACAAAAGTCCTGCTAGCAAGAAACAAAAACTATCCTGAGAATGGCCTTTGCACCCCAGAGTCAGGGAACTGATCTAATTAGTTGACCTCCCAAATGAGCCATGGATCAAATGGCTTTTGAATTAGTATTGAAGAAATCATAGAATCTTGGAACTTAGGACCCCAACACTAGAGATGAACAGAATCTAAAAGGGCAACTAGTCTCAACTTATCATCATACAGATAAGGAAACTGAGGTCCAGGTGAATTAAGTAACACCTTGTTTTGCTTAGGCAATATAAATCAAAGGTAGGATTTGAAGTCAGATCCTATAACACCAGAACTAGTGCTCTTCAATGTTTCATACTGCCAGAAGGGATTAGAAATGACCTAATATAATTTCTCACCCCTCACCAAAATTTTTGGTATACCATCCCTTACAAATCCACCCTCTGCCCTAATACTTCCAGGGTCTGAGGAGCTTGCTGTCTTATAAGGTAGCCATTCCATTCCTGGAGAGCTCTAAATGTCAGGAATTTTATGCCTTATACAGTACTGGACTAAAATGTTCCTTGTAACTTCTACCATTTAACTTTAGTTCTGCCCTCTGGTATAAAGAAAGCAGAAGTCTATTCCTTCTCTGTAAAACAGCCCTCCAAATATTTAAAAACATGTTGTTTAATACCCTTTTGACCTCCTCCTGATCTCTTCTTAATATTCCCATTTCCTTTAACTGAACCCCCTACTTTATTTCATCCTAATCACTCTCGGGTGGATATGATCCAATTTGTCAATGTTTTTCCTAAAATTGGAACTTCAGCATTGAATATGAGTCAAGTGGTCTGACCATCACACAATATAATGGAACTATTTTGCACAATAATTTGGACTGTATGCTTTTCTCAAGGCAACTTATGACTGAATTAGCTCTTTAAACTTTCATGTTACCCTCAGACTGAGCTTTTTTTCAGAGGCAAAACTATGGTACATAGAGGGCTACTGTTATCAGCCTCAGGGCTTAGTGACATTGTCTGAGATTACCTTCACTGGAAATGACAGCCTGAAACCTCGCTGCCCACCTGACAAAGTGGAATCAAGCATCTCCTTTGTGGTTAGTAAATACTTATAAACCCAAGGAGCACTACAACTTCCCTAGAGATAACCAGAGGAAAATATAGGCAAAGTAAGCACGTAACTGGTCAAAGGTGTCCTTGAACAGAGATGAAGTAGGTTGCTGCTCATATGATTCTTATGATTTGTAATGAGTACTTTAAAAAGCTGCATAGGTTTCTCCATATTAACCTGACATTGTACTTGAAACTCTTACCATGAAAATCACTCCTCCAGGTTATACAATAAAAAGTGTATGGAAGAATAGTAGGTGGAAATATTACTTCCAAAAAGCCTATGTTAAAAAAAAAATGCTACTCAAGTTCAACTCTCCAGTCTCACTCTCTCATAAGCAGGAATGCATTTTATCAAAGTAGCTAAATGTCATATTAAGTGGCAACACAATAAGAAAGAAGACCCTCAAAAAGTATCAATAGAGAGAAAAAAGTACATTAAATTTCAATATCATGAGAATGGAGCTATGATATTAGGAATGGAGGCAAGACTTTCTATTATCCAACAAAGAGATGGTGTCAAAACCAAATTATTTCCCTCGCTTCTCAATCTTACTGTTTCTGAGAAGAGAGAAAATGGAGAAAAGAATGATGGGAGTATAACCTTAGTATCACAAAAACATAAACTTTTAAAGGTAGGAGAAAAAAATATTTCAACTCCTTAATTTCAAGAGCTCAGCTTTCAATCCCATATAAAGTGAAAATTCAACCCCAATGACCAAGTCCATTTGTCCTAAGATGATTTAGTTCTTACCTACTCCATTCCAAGGATACACGAGCCTTCTAGAAACCATCTGTCAGCACTTATCTTTCATTAATTTTTTAATCAAAAGCATATCCAACTCTGGCTGACATTTTATGACTTTAGTTTTTATAGTAATTGCAACCCATATGAATCAGCCACATAAATGCCACAAGACAAGATTGAACATAACATTTTTTTTTATTTCTTACAATTTCTTATAATCACTTGTTGACTTGGGGCAGGCAGGTGGTGCAGTAGGATTGAGCACCAGCCCTGAAATCAGGAGGATCTGAGTTCAAATTTGACCTCAAACACTTAACACTTCCTAGCTATATGACCCTGGGCAAGTCACTTAACCCCAATTGCCCAAGGGGGAAAAAAAAGAATTGTATTGTTTGTGAGTAACCAAAAAATGTTATTCACTGCCTTTAGAAGTCTCTATCTCATAAGAACCATGGAAAGTCTTCCTTTCACTCTCTTTGCCAAGAAAAAAAAAGGATAAAAGAAAAGTTTTAAAACAAATAAACACTAAAGTATATTTTGAATGCATTGTCTTTGTCCCAAAATCAAGTAACAGTGTTCTGAAGCTCCAGGGAGACATTAGCATTGTCCTTTCTCTTCTGAAATGCCAATAAAGGAAAAGTAAAGTTTCAAAATAGTTAAATGTGACAGTTCCACATAGACAAATGGAAATCACGATCATTCAAAATACAGAATGATGCAAGAAATATTTCATAAAGCTCTTCAAAATTTACTGCTAGTTTCATACTTAAGGGCCTTTCTTAGTGCTGAAAATGACTTTCTCCAACTCAAATGCAAATGCAAAAGAAAAATGCAAAGAAAGCCAGCTTTCTGTCTAAAAAGAAAAGCTATTCCCTTTAGAGCCTCTGGTTGGAAGGGACTTCAAAGAGCAACTATTCCAACTCCATCATGAGCAGAAATCTCGATTACAAATATCCCCAAATGGTCCTTCAGCCTCCACTTCAAGACTCAGTGAAAGGAAGCTACTACCTCTAGAGCAAGCCATTTCACTAACAATAGACAAATAGGATTTTTTCTGCATATTAAAGCAAAATTTGTCTCTCTGCAATTGTCACCCATTGCTCCTACTCCTACTCCCTGAGGCCAAATAAACCATATCTACTACCCATCACATAAGGTAGAACATAAGAATATGTGCCCCACAACTACCACTTAACACATATTTTCTCATCCAAAGAAATTCTCCCAGAAAGTTTAGATTCAAAGCATTATGGATATTCATCCATTCAAAAAACAAAAGCTCCCACTAATATATTTGTTTTTCCAATCAACCAGGAGACAAAAAAAGCATTTAGTGAATATCATAGCAAGAAAACAAGGGACCTTTTCCCCCATAAACCCAGTACAACTTTCTCACAAACTCATATATCATTAGAAAGAATGAATGAAATATATGTCGCCACAGTACATATAGAGGAGCAACCCACTTTACCCATATCTTATGATGATCATATAATATTCATCCCGTGGGGTATATAGTGTTTGCCCAGCACGTAGTTTCTACCACTTAGATGGAAATAGTAATTTTAGTTCCATAAGACATTTTTTTCTTTTTGGTCTCATGTGGATACAAAAGGGTATTGTTTCTGGCTTTATTGTCTCTCTCAGTCATGGCTCTCCTGGTTATAAGGTCATAGATTTTTTTTCTTTTCTTCCAGCTTCTAGTTTTATCTAGTCTCCAACTCTAAGAAGAGAGAGGCCATTGCTTTCTCATCCATCTTATAACTTACATCTCAAGGGATTAAACTCAAGGTCTTTTAGGGAATCAGGCCCTTTACATACCTACTTTTAGATTGAAGGAAAAACCTTTAGGTATTCTTTTCTGTGGGACAGTTAAGTGACACCATAGTGGATAGAGGGCTGCGCCTGGCGTCAGGAAGACTCCTTCATTAGCTGTGAGATCCTGGGCAAGTCTTCCAAGCCTTTTTGCCACAGTTTTCTCATCTGTAAAATGAGTCATAGAAGGAAATAGCAAACCATTCCAGCATCTTTTCCAAGAAAACCCCAAAATGAGGCCATGAAGAGTAGGACATAACTGAAAAACAATTCTATTCCACATACAAAGTCTATCTGTTCTTAGAGTTCTGACTAGTAGAGAGTTTCACCTCTCCAAAAAGAGAGTCCCCATTCAAACAGAACCGTTAGCCAATTAAGTAAATCTCACAGATATTATATCTGTTTTAAACCTTAATGTCTTGAAGACATTAGAGACTTCTAAAGGCAGTGAATAACATTTTTTTGGAAACAATACAATTCTTTTTTTTTTTCCCTTGAGGCAATTGGGGTTAAGTGACTTACCCAGGGTCATACAGCTAGGAAGTGTTAAATCGCTCAAGCGATTAATCCCCCTACCTCAATTTCCTATTTCAAGATTCAATCTGACTCAGAAAGTCCTTTTTATTCCTTAATTCCTTAATTGAGATCCCATTCCCCAAAAGTCATTGAAATGCAAGGGAGAGATCTAACAAAGAAACCTCAAAATGCTTTGTAGGTTTGACCCAACACAGTTTTTCCAGCCCCCCCCCCAAAAAATAAAAAGAATACTATTCAGATTCAAAAAATGTCTTAAAGCCATTGTCTTTCTCCTGCCTGACCACATTCTTACTTCTATCATGTATGTTTGATCCGCAATAATGGTCATATATCAACACTTGGATACTGCAGTGTTTTTATAGACACTCTCATAATCTTATCAGAGATACGACATTCTCCTGTTTCTCTTACTTCTCCACTTGCTCCTTGTCCAATCCAGGGATTGGACACAAAGGTGTGACCATCTCATTTCTTTGCTCAAAAATCCCACAATTTCTCTCTGTTGCATAATGGGTAAAATTCAGAACAATTGATGTAGAATTCAAAAGGCTTCATGATTCAGTGCCACCACCCCATCTTTCTTTTGTCTTATAGCACTCCCTTCTACATACTTTATGACATATTAAAACTGAAAAACTTATGCTCAGGTCTTCAAATTTTCCTCCTCCATTCCCTTGCTAATGTTATTTCTGATCTATAAAATGCTTCTCCTCCTCTTCCTCCTCCTTCTTCTTTTTCTCTTTCTTCTCTCTCTCTCTCTCTCTCTCTCTCTCTCTCTCTCTCTCTCTCTCTTTCTCTGTGTCTGTGTTTCTCTATGTGTGTGCATCTCTCTGTCTCTGTCTCTCTCTCTGTTTTCCCTTTTGAATTCTTACACATTTAAGTCAAACTTAAACAACAGCAATAATAAATAAACAACAATGATAATGAACAAAATAATATAAGTATAATAATAGCCAGTCTTTATATAGTGTTTTTTCTTACAAGGATTACATAGTACTTTGCAAAATGTTTAGTATGATTGTACTGTAGTATTGTAGTATTGTAGTATGATTGTTTAGTATGATTGTAACCTATGTCAAATTAATTGCCATCTGAGGGAGAGGGCAGGGAAGGAAGGGAAGGAGAAAATGGAAATCAAAATATTATAAAAAATAGATGTTGAAAACTAATGAGTTTTTTAAAATAAAATAATTTGCAATTATCTCATTTTATCCTTATAACCACCTTTGAAAGTACCTTGAAGTTACATGCTATCATTATCCTATTTTAAAGATAAGGAAAATGAGAGAGGCAGAGATTAAGTGACTTGCTCACACTGATCACAAATCACACAGGTAATATCTGAGGCCAGATTTGAACTCAGGTGTTCCTTATTTCAGTTTCAGCTCTCTATGCACTGCAGTACAACTAATTGGTAAAATGACCTTTCCCTTGGACATACCAGCATTTTGCTTATGTTTTCCTCATACATTTATAAAATATTATGTTATAGTCATTTGAATATGCCATATCCTTCTACTAAATTGTGATCCCCATGAAGACAGGAATGATATCTTGAATAATTGGTTTGTCTTCACTAACATGTACAATTGTTACCTACACACAACCAGAAGATTGATCATAAATGATCAAGGAATCATAGTTAGAAAGTACTCATACCGACAATGTAAGATTACAACTAGGATGATAGAGGACTTCAAGATCCTGCCATATAAGAACTGAAGTCCAGATGCCTCCAGACATAGCAACTCCATGTGCAATGAGTTTGGATACTTGAGGGTGTGCTAAATATTCCAAGGTCAGAAATGGAAAAAATTGTCACTGTGGTAATCAGCAAGGTCATTAGCAAACCTTGAGAAACCCATTTCAGGAGCATGGTGGGGACAGAAATTAGACATAAGACATTAATAAGTCATTAGAATTGATAGAGACAATAATTATTTAATTTAGCATGGTTCAGTGTGATTGATCTGATCCTACAAGAAGATGTTATGGGCCAGAACTTGAAACAAGATACTAAGTGGGAAGCAATGCTTGTGTGCTTGGGTTTGCACCTTTAAGAATTTACACATTAGAAGTCACACATTAGAGCTCACACACTGGAGTTCCAAGAACAGGAGATACACAAAGTTAATTTGTGTTACTTTGTGAATTCACACCTCCCATAATCCCACTCTCAGAGGAGAAGTCAGCCTTTTACACTGAGCATAAAAAGAGCCAGAAGTCACTTCAGAGGATGGACAGAGTGAGAGTCAGTTCAGAAGAAGCCATGAGTCGGAGTTGAGCTAGAAGCAGAAGCTGGAAGAGCTAAAAAACAAGCTGCAAGAGCTCTTGGATCCAAGGAGGGAGAGAGGCCTCTAAGAAAACTAACCGGGCCCAAGGAAAGAGACGAGACTTGGAAGGAGAAAATAAACATTTGGATTTTATCAGCTGGCTACATTTGGAGTGATTATTACCCAGAACTAAAACTAAGGCTGCCTCCAGAACCTCCCCAAGATACCTGCTCCCAAAAAACCATTATATTTTAAAGAAGAGAACACCACAAGACATTAAGAGAGAAGATAGAGAAATGGGGGCATAAAAGTGCAGACAATTTTTCAAGTAGTTTGGTCATAAGAGAGAGCAGGGCACTAAAATAATACATGGATGGAGTAGAAGGATCAAAAAAGGTTCTTATGATTAGAGAGATATGAGCTTTTTGTAGGCAAATAGAAATGGACTTATCAGAAGAAATAAAAATAATGATACAAGGGATAATTGTTGGAGCAACATCTTAGGGAAGATCAAAAGGGAATGTGGATTAATATCTTAGAAAAGCTACAAGATCAAGCAGGGAAAAAGGAGAAACTGAACATTTTTGAGGACTGGAAGAGAAAAATTAAGGGAATTCCTCACCTCACTTTTTCAACAGTGAACAGGATTTGGACCTGGAATCTAGAGGGAATTGATTAGAATCCCATCTCAAACACTTATTAACTCAATGACCTTAAACATTCAGTTTCATCATCTGTAAAATGAATCTATAGAATTCTACTAAAGTTTGTTCCAGTTCTAAATTTATGATCCTATGATGGCAAAAAGTATCAGGGCAAATTATTTGATGAAATTGTAAAGGGAGGATATTTTGGAAAAATTGAGAATTTCTTTTCTGGATAGAGTGTGACTCTCAGTCAATAAGAAAATTTTTAAGTTTCCTACTGAGGACACTACTATTTCCTTCCTAACACAAGGATATGTATTTTTGAAAAAAGCATGTGGAGTTTAACATATATTAGATTACTTGATGCTTAGGGGAGAGGGTGGGAGAAGGGAGGGAGAAAAATTCGAAACACAAGATTTTGCAAGGGTGAATGTTAAAAAGTATCTTTGCATGTATTTTGAAAATAAAAAGCTATTATTTAGAAAAAAAAAGAAAGAAAGAAAGATGATCAGCAAGATGATTTCAGAAAGGCCTGGAGAGACTTATATGAACTGATGCTAAGTAAAGGTTACTAGAACCAAAAGAACATTGTGCACAGCAACAAGCTTTTGTGATAATCAACTCTGATAGACTTGTCTCTTTTCAACAGTGAGGTGACTCAGGACAATTTTAATAGACTTATGATGGAGAGAGCCATTTTCAACCAGAGAGAGAATTATGGGGATTGAATGTGGATCACAATATAATATTTCCACCTTTTGTTGGTTTATTTTGTGTGTGGGGTGACAATTATATTATCATCCTTTATGTCTAAATCATGAACACATTTCATCAGATTTCCTCTTTATGGCAGCCATAAAGAGGAAATCTGATGAAATGTGTTCATGATTTAGACATAAATGGTGATAATATAAGCAAATTAGGAGAACACAAGTACTAGAGAAAATTATGAAATGCAAAATGGATAATTTTGGTTATGTTAAATTAAAAGGGGGTAATACAAACAAAACGAATGCAGCAGAGGAAGCAGAAAGGTGGGAAACAGCTCTTATAGCCAATGTTTCTTATTAAGGACTTATTTCTAAATTGTGTATAGAACTAAGTCAAATTTATAAGAACACAAATCATTCCCAACTGATAAACGGTCAAAAAATATTGACAGACAATTTTCAGATGAAGAAATTAAATCCATATGAAGTCATATGAAAAAATGTTCTACATCACTATTAATTAGAAAAATGCAAAGTAAAATAACTCTGAGGTACCATCTCATATCTTCAGACTGGCTAAGATGACAGGAAAAGACAAATGCTTTGGTTTTGGCTCCATGATTCTGAAAGGACTGTCTTACCTTTGAGATATAATAAGATAGTTCTGGCAGAATATTTTGTCCAAAACACATAGAACAAACCTAACATGATACCCCAAATCAGAGAACCCAAGAGAAATCTGCATATACACAGTGCATCAGTTCCTCCGGAGATTAATGAGTCTTTGTTTTTAAATGTACTTTCAATTTCCCTGTAGGATTAGGTTCTATAGTCCATTCTTTTGAAGCATTCACAGGTCCTCTGAATCAAGTGTGATGAATCCAACCACATTCCTGGGTCCTCACAGCAGTGTCTGAGGTCAGGAGAACTTGGAAAGGTCCTTCCCAGGATGGGTTCAGCTTATAAATGTTGGAGGAAATATGGGAAAACTTGGACACTAATGCATTGTTGGTGGATTTGTGAAATGACCCAACCATTCTGGAGAGCAATTTGGAACCATACCCAAAGAACTATAAAATTATGCATACCTTTTGATCCAGCAGTGTCTCTACTGGGCCTATATCCCAAAGAGATCTTTAAGAAGAGAAAAGAACCCACATGTGCAAAAATGTTTATAGCAGCCCTTTTTGTAGTAGCAAGGAATAGCAAATTGAGTAAATGCTCATAAGGTGGGGAATGGCTGAATAAGTTATGGTATATGAATGTAATGGAATATTATTGTTCTGTAAGAAATAACAAGCAGACTGATTTCAGAAAAGCCTCGAAAGACTTATGTGAACTGATACTAAGTGAAGTCAGTAGAATCAAAAGAATATTGTACATGACAAGAAGATTATATCATGATCAATTGCAATAGACTTGGATCTTTTCAATAATGAGGTGATATAAGGCAATTCCAATAGACTTGGAATGGAAAGAACCATTTGCATCCAGAAAGAGAACTATGGAGACTGAATATGGATTTCAAAATATAGTATTTTCACCTTTTTGTTGTTGCTGCTACTGTTTATTTGTTTCCTTTTTCCTTTTTCTTTTCTTTTTTGATCTGATTTTTCTTGAACAATATAACAATATAGAAATATGTTTAGAAGAATTGTACATGTTTAATCTATATTGGATTGCTTGCTATCTAAGGGGGAAAATTGAGGGGAAGAAGGGGAGAAAAATTTGGAACACAAAATGAATGCAAAGATGAATGTTGAAAACTATCTTTACATGTATTTGGATAAATAAAAACCTATATTTAAAAAGAAATAAAAAGAAAAGAGGGAGAGAGAGAGGAAAAAAGAGAAGAAGAAGAGAGAGAGAGAGAGAGAGAGAGAGAGAGAGAGAGAGAGAGAGAGAGAGAGAGAGAGAGAGAAGAAACATAGTGTTAAGAGAATTTCCCAGGGTAACATAGCTAGTAAGTACCAGGGGCCAGATTTAAACTCAGAAAGATGAGCCTTTCTGACTCCAGGCCCAGCACTCTACCAATCTTCTACTTTGTCACCTTGATTAACTTGATAGAGTGATCCTATATTTCCAAAATCATATATCTGGATTATTGACTGATATATACCTAGGAATGTGCTAGAGCCAGTTTGAAATGTCTATACAAACTGATTCCTAACTTTTCAGTGTGAGCATTAATACCCCAGAAATCAGCAAATGTTATTAATCAGGGCTTAGTTTCTTATTTTGTTGATTGTCTAGCCTTTAAAAAGTAGTGGAGAAAATATTAGTAATGCATTAAATTTAAAACTATGTATATTTATTACTTATTAATTAAGGTAATTATTAATCATTCATTAACACAACCCTGCATTTCCTGTATCAGAGACCAACCATAAACTAGATATGTATGGGTTCTGCTCAGGGAACCACAACCTGATAGTGTGGTATAATGGAAAGAATACTAACCATAAGATGATTTGACTAAGTCAAGTATCAATTAATATGATCTTCAAGAAATTATTTAATTCCTTTGAGCCTCAGTTTCCTCAGCTATAAAGTAGGATGGGGGTGGACTAAATAATCCCAAATTCTAAATCTCTTAAATAAAATCATTGCTCAGTCCTTGACCTTAGATAAATAATTTCATCACTAGAAACTTATTTCCTTATCTACAGAATGGAGATAATAACAAATGTACTATTTATGCCTGGAGGTTTGTTGTGAAGAAAGACCTTTAAAAACCATAAAATGTTATATACCTATAAATAATTTTAAAGGGGGAGGTGGGGAATTGTCTCAGTATATACCTATATCATAACAGACTTTTGGGGGGGGGTTCAAAATATCAAATGGGAAGCACAGAGTTCACAATAAAACAGTAAAGCAAACCCACTTTATAGAGGAGAGATGATCACAAAATGAAGGGAAATCAGTGAGAATAATGGAAACAGGTTCACTGGAGTTTCAGGTGGATTTGGGCACCTTCCAGGAGCCTCTGAAGGAATTAGCCCTTTCTCTTCAATTAATAGCAGGAGGATTTACATAGGGTCGTTTGTGTCTAGTAGGACTATTGGCAGTAAGGGTCAAGAAAGCTAAACCTGGACAGTGGGCTGATTCATGCTAGGATTAGGGGAGACATGAAGAAGAAAGACTTCTGGGAAATAGGAGGCTAGTTAATGCTCAAACTCCCCACCAGCAGGAAAAGAAGTTTGGGATGGTTATTATTGGTCTCACCCTGAGAGGGAGGCTCCTTGTCAGGGAGTTTAGAGCTTCCTCAGGGATTCTTCAAGTAGTAGGTTTGGGAGATTATTGTATTTCTTATACCATGTTGGGTTTATCTTGAGCTAATTGATCAGAGACTGTGAGATACTTTTATTAGTCACAGAGCAAACCTGAGGTCATTATCTTTAGCTCCACCATCCTGCTCCTGGAGGAAATCTGACCTCACTATGATAATCTTACCCATGGAAAGCCTGTTGCATAGTGTTCTACCATACTTACCTCTATAGGGATTCTATGGAAGGATGGGTACCCTCTTCCAATTGAGTTAGCCTTATACCCAAGATGATGGGTCACTGAATGTGTTTAGAGTCTCAGGCTACTACCTTTCCCTGCTTGCTTCTACTACAACCAAGAAAGTGACATCCAACCAGATTATTCCCTGGAGGGGGATCCTACGCTCAGTACCAAGAAGTAGCTCACATCTCAGTCAGAGTGCACTAGGAAAAACTGTCACGAAGATGTCAAAAAAAAAAAAAGCCCAACATTCTAGTTAAGTTGAAAAAGTAGTGAATGATAGTATCTCTGCCATCTCCAATCTCACTAGCCTCTCTGATTGATGGAAACAACCTAAAGAAGACTTTTTTAAAAGGGTGAAACCTTCAAAACCAAAAAACAACTCTCAGCCATCACTTTCCACTTTCAAATTATTGTTTCACCCACTTTGGTAAATCTCCCAGAGAGAAAGCCTTCAGGCAAGTCTTAGTATACATGATACTCATATAACCCTGTAAATATTGTACCCAGTTAAGCACTTTCCTGAACAATTTGCTTATAGCATCACGATGAATACCATTAGTGCATTCAAAATTCTCCCTAAATGCTGCTGATATGCTAAGTACTAGGCAGGATTAAAAATTTCTATGTATACCAAATCTCTGTGCTGTGAAAATGCTATCAGCTAGTTTAGCTTCCTTAATCTAATCTATTTTCCTTTCAGTTTGGTTGCTCATTTTTTGTCCTCCAACCATTTAGAGCTGGGTTCTCAAAGAGCCTAGGCTGAGAAATTCCTCAATACCTTCTTCTCCGATTTCTCTTACCACACTTCTATCTTGTTACCTTTTTTTAGATTTAACGAGTTCCCTTTCTCCCCATCCTCTCCTCACCTATATAACTCCGGACTTCTCTTTCTTTGTGGGTAGGCAAGGTTGGACAGATCAGGGTTAAAATGTTTTGCCCAGGATCACATAGCTAAGAAAGGTCTGAGGTCACATTTGAATTCAGGTCCCCCTGATTCCAGGGAATAGTATTCTAACCACTTTGCCACTTAGCTGCCACATGAGATCTCTTTCAAAAGCTTTGCTTTACAGCTACACCCAAAGAAAGAACACTAGGAAATGAATGTAAACTGCTTGCATTTTTGTTCTTCTTCCCAGGTTATTTATACCTTCTAAATCCAATTCTCCCTGAGCAACAAGAAAACTGGTCAGTTCTGCACACATATATTGTATCCAAGATCTACTGTAATCTATTTAACATGTGTAGGACTGCTTGCCATCTTGGGGAGAGGGTGGAAGGAGGGAGGGGAAAAATCGGAACAGAAGTGAGTGCAAGGGATAATGTTGTAAAAAAAATTACCCTGGCATGGGTTCTGTCAATAAAAAGTTATTTAATAAAAAAAAAAAAAGCTTTGCTTTAGCCCCATCATCTTTCTAGTGGATCTCTAAGACCCCACATCTCTCCCTGCCCCGTCCCATTCCCTTAATTCTGTCCAGATTTGTTTTTCTATTCCCATTTCCCCATCCTAGCACATGTTCATCATCTGATTTCTCAAAAGAAGATCAGTGGCAGAAGGAAAGGGGAAGAAAGACTTCAAAATTACTTTAAGAGCCATTGTAGTCAAAAAAGTACTATCTCTTCCAGCCTTCCAGCTACGCACAACTTAGAAAATTATGCCAGTAGAATATCTAGAGTGTAACATCATCATTTCTTATCTTATTTAATATTTTTCAATTACATATAAAAACAACTTTAACATTTTTTTAAATTTTATGTTCCAAATTCTTTCCCTCAATCCCATTAAGAAAGCAAGCAATTTGACATAGGTTATACATGTGCAATCATGAAAAACACATTTCCATGTAATTTACTGTATGAAAGAAAACATGTACAAAAAGAACAAGAAAAATAAAATAAAGAAAATATATCTTTGGTTTGCATTCAAGCTCTACCATTTCTTTTTCTGTAGATGGACAACACCTTTTATACCACCATTTTTTATTACAAGCTTTGTGCTGAAAGAGAACAGATAACATCCAGTATGAAAACCTCCATTTGTCCCTGAAATGGATGCAATAAAAGAGAGATAACAGGACTATTTCCTTGATAGAGAGTATATTGATTTTTCAGTGACCTAAATATTAATTTTTAAGACACATCCTTCATATCAGAGCCTTGTTCTTTATAGTACCCAAGGAAGAGGGAAGATGTGAGGAGACAATACACAGGACTATCTTAGTGCTTATATAGAAGGAAGGCTACTGTGCTGAGGAAGACTGCCTAGGAGAAAACTCCTGACATTCTCATTATTCCCCTAGGTTTCTCCTTTCCTCAGTCTACCCATCACCAGACCTAAAAACTCCCTAGTCCAGTTTTCTCTTTCTTCCCCAACTCTTAGATCACATTTTAAAGGTCAGTTACGTGGTGAAGGAAATACAGCTCAGGGCTTAGATTCAGGAAGATCCGAGTTCTAATGCTACCTCAGATACTTACTAGCTGTATGATCTTAGGAAAACTTCTACATCTTGTTTCTTCATCTGAAAAATTAGAATATTGGATCCTTTAAGCTCTGAATTTATGCTCCAATGACATCTATGCTCATTCTTCTTGGCTCCTTAGATCTGAATTATTTCTCTCTACAACTTCTAAAAGGTAAAAATTATAGAAAGGCTGGTTTTGATTCCATATAAGGAAAACTTTCTAGCAATTAGATCTGTCCAAATGCAGAATGAGCTATCTTGCTTTCTTTCCTCTCATTAGAGACCTTTCAACATGGGTTGAGTGACCTTTTATTAGAGATGCTGGGGAAAGTATTCTGTTGAGTGCATTGGTTAGATTGGATCAGAGGTGTCAAGCGTTCAGCCAGCAGGCAGCAACTGCAGCTCACAACATTCCTGAGTAAGGAGGGAACCAGTATAGGGTATAATTGGAAAATATTTAACAAAATTAATGTAAATACAATAAGACATGGGTTGGATTAATATGCGGTTTTCTAAGTTAATTTTCAGCCCAAAGAGATCCTGACACCACTGGGCCAGATGATCTCTGAAGCCCCACCCTTACTTACTAGAGATTCTGTGATTCTGTGAAGTCCTTTTTATCCCATTCATTCCCTACAACTGCCTTGTAAAAGTTCTCTTATTTTTGTCCTGTTTCATTTTCACTCTGGTATTGATTGTTCTTTTATTTCCCTCCAGAGCAAAAGCTTTCAGGAGGAATATATTTTACATATATATGTATTCTCACAATACATTGCAGATTCCCTCTGTACCTAGAAAGGACTCATATTTAATTAATGAATGGATTCCAAAGGTTTTAGTGGAACAAGATTCAATATGAATCCAAGGGGTAATGTAAACCATGGTAAGGTAAATCAAAGAGTAAAAGACAAAAAAAAAAGCTAACAATCTTTTACTACATTAAGGGAAGCAGTGTATTTGGAACAAGAAATTTTATATAAGCAGCATAGAAAAAGCAATGGGATTCAAACAACTTTCCCTAATGCTACTTGTATAATTTGGGACAAGTAACCAGTTCTAAATCTATGATCCTATGATTCCACAGTATTCTTTTAATTTATTTTTAAAATACATTTTAACATTTATCATTTTTCTCTCATACTGCCCACTCCCTTCAACTGAACTTTTTTAAAAAAAAAAAAAAACAATCTCATAGCAAATGACTGTTGCACAGTCCAACAAAACAAATTCCTACATTGACCACATCCAAAAATTATGTCTTCTGCATTTTAGGTGCATTGGTTCTCAGATTTTATCACTGAATAGATTAGTTTTAAAGTCATAAAATTGTTTTTCTCTATAATGTTGTCATTGCTGTATAAATTGTCCTTCTAGTTCTGCTCACTACAGTCTACAGCTCTTCATAGATGTTTCCCATTTTCTTCTATTGCATAATTTCTTAAGGGCACAATAACATACCATAATTTGTCAAGTCAAACCCCAGTTAAGAGACACCCCCTGAGTTTAAAGTTTAGTGAAAAGAGCACTAATAAAAAGAACTATTCTAACTATTTTTGTCCATAGAATCCTTTTCCATTTTCTTTAATCTCTTTGAGGTATAAGTTCTGTGGTGGTATGGATGAATCAGAGAGTTTGCATACATTAGTAAATTGGGGAACCTGACTGTTTTCTGCACTGATCAGACCATACCAGTGCAATATCGTCTATGGTTCTGGATGCCATGTTGTAGGTAGGATGCTAACAAATTTGTGCACATTCAGAGGAAGGCAGTTAGGTAATGAAAGACCTGAAGACTGTGTCACATGAGACTCTAAAGAACATGTGAAAAGGGGCAGCTAGACCTCACAGTGGATAGAGCTTGGGTCCTGAAGTCAGGAAGACCTGAGTTCAAATTTGACCTCAGACACTAATGTGATTCTAGGCAAGTCCTTTAACCTCAACTGCCTTAGCAAAAATAATTAATTAATTAAAAGTTTTAAAAACTTGAATGCATGAAAAGTACACGTGAAGTAACTGTGGAAGGTTAACCAGAGAAAGAAAGGAATTAGAGGGAATAAGATGACTTTCTTAAAGTATTTGAAAATTTGTCATATGGAAAAGGGCCTAAATATGTTCCAATTAGGTGTGGATTGGACTGGATGACCTCTGAGGTCCCTTCCAATTTGAAGATTCTCAGGGGAAAATTATCACTGCTTCAAATTATTATTTGTGGAATTCTAAATTGAAAATATAAGTCCTGTAAGTAGGAATTGTTTCATTTATTTTGTGTTTATCCTGAGTATCTAGCATAGAGCCTGGCACATAAAAGATACTTATTAAATGCTTGATGATTAATTAATTGATTGATTGATTGACTAATAAATTATTGAGAGCAGCATTCTGGTCTATATAGGGATATGTTAATTGCACCTATTTAATAATCTTTTCTGGGACCTTTGAAAAAATACTACACACTAAAATACTTGAGACTAGAATGAATGCTAATAGGATAGAACCCAGGAGTTGAAATCTGGAATAGTCTTCTGTTGATACCAGAGGACAAGAAGTCACACAATATGTATTGGTCTAATCCAAGGGAAAATCAATAACTAAGGTAAATTTTCCGTTTTCATAAATATTTTATATATCTATATAACATATATCACAATTTTTTAAATCATCCAAATCACTAATAAGTAAAGAAATAAAATTAAAACTATAAAGGAAGGTGAAGTAGCTTGTACAAGACCTAAAACTATATTATAAATTAGATGTCATCAAAACCATTTGGTACTGGCTAAGAAATAGAGTAGTTGATAAGTGGAATAGGTTAGTTTCACAAGACACAATAGTCAATGACTATAGTAATCTAGTGTTTGATAAACCCAAAGACTTTGATTTCTGGGATAAGAATTTGCTATTTGACAAAAATTGCTGAGAAAACTGGAAAATAATATGGCAGAAACTAGGCATTAACCAACATCTAACACTCCATACCAAGATAAGGTTGAAATGAGTTCATGATTTAGACATGATATGAAAGCAAATTAGCATATGAGGAATAGTCTTCCTCTCAGATCTGTGGAGAAGACAGAAGTCTGTGACCAAAGAATGACTAGAGGATATTATGAAATGCAAAATGGATAATTTTGATTACATCAAATTAAAAAGGGTTTACACAAGCAAAAACAGTGCAGCCAAGATTAGAAGGGAAGCAGAAAACTGGGAGGGGGGGATTTACATTCAATGTTCCTGATAAAGGCCTCATTTCTAAAATATGTAGAGAATTACCTCAAATTTATAAGAATACTAACCATTTCCCAATTAATAAATGGTCAAAGCATATGACCAGACAATTTTCAAATGAAGAAATTAAAGCCATTTCTTTTAAAGACATTAAATTAAATTAGTTTAATTTAATTAAAGAAATTAAAGTCATATAAAAATGCTCTAAATCACTATTGATTAAAGAAATGAAAATTAAGACAACTCTAAGATGCCACTTCACCATTCTCAGATTAGTTAAGATAACAAGAAGAGATAATGATAAATGTTGGTGAAGCTGTGAAATCAACCAACCATTCCAGAGAGCAATTGGGTTATCAAACTGTGTATACCCTTTGATCTAGCAATGTCTCTACTGGTCCTGTATTCCAAAGAGATCATAAAAAAAAGGGAAAAGGAGTCATGTGTGGGCAAAAAAGTTTGTGACTGTCATTTTTATAGTAGGAAGGAACTGGAAATGGAGTGGCTGCATCTCAGTTGAGGAACAGCTGAATAAATTATGGTATATGAATGAAATGGAAATAAGAAACAAACAAGAAGGCTAATTTCAGAAAAGCCTGGAAAGACTTACATGAACTGATGAAATGAGTAGAACCAGGAGAACATTATACATAGCAACAGATTATGTGATGATCAATAATGTGATAGAATTGGCTCTTTTCAGCATTGAGGTGATTCAAGGCAGTTCCAATAGACTTGTGAAAGTAGCATCCGTATATAGAGAGACAACAATGGAAACTTAAATGTTGATCAAAGAATAGTATTTTTACCTTTCTGTTGTTGCTCTTGTTTGTTTGCTTGAGTATGTTGTATTATTATATTATTATTATATATTATTAAATTTAGATTATATTATTAGATTAGATTACATTGTTTGCTGTCTTAGGGAGGGGGAGAGAAGAGGAGGCAGATGAAAATTTGGAACACAAGGTTTTCCAAAGATAAATGTTGAAAACTATCTTTGCATGTATTTGGAAGAATAAAATACAATTAATTTTTTTAAATAAAAAAAATTAAAATTAAAGCTACTATGAATTTCCACCTCAAATCCATCAAACTTGCAAATATAACCCTCAAAAAGGAAAATGGTAAATGTTGGAGTGGATGTAGAAAATCTGGTGTATTGATGCACTGCTGATAGACTTATGAATTGGTATGACTATTCCAAAAAGAAATTTATAAATACATATAAAAAGCTACTAAACAGTACATGCCCAACTATAGCACTTCTTTCTAAGCCCATACCCAAAAGAGAACAAAAAAGAGGAAAAAGTTCTATTTATACAAAAACATTTATAACAGTTCTCTGTGTGATAGCAAAAAAAAAAAAATGGAGATGAGGGCAATGTTTATTAATTGAGTAGTGGCTGAATAAGTTATAGTATATGAATATGATGGAATATTTTTGTACTATCGGAAAGTAAGCAAGAAGTGATTTCAAAGAACTATAGAGAGACTTGTATAAGCAGGGTGAGGTAAGCTACACCAGAGAAACAATTTATATAATACTAATAATGTAAAGATAAATAATTCTGAAAACTATAAAGAACTATGACCAATGCAATGATCATCCATGATTCCAGAGGACCAATGAAGTAGGCTATCCATCTCCTAACAGAGAGGTGATGGATTCAGAGTGAAGAATGAGACATATTTTTGAACATGACAGATAAGGGAATTTGTTTTGCTTGACCATATATATTTATTATAAAGAATTTGGCTTTTCTTTCTCCCCCCCGCCCCCCCCCCCCAGTGGGACTAATGGTTAGGAGAGGAAAAAAGTAGATTTATGCTCTTTTAAGAAAAAACTTTGTGGGGCAGCTAGGTGGTGCAGTGGATAGAGTATCAGCCCTGAAGTCAGGAGATCTGAGTTCAAATCTGACCTCAGACACTTAACACTTCCTAGTTGTGCAACCCTGGGCAAGTCACTTAACCCCAATTGCCTCAGCAAAAAAACAAAAAAAAAATTTTTTTAACTTTTAAGATTACAAAGTTACTATTACTATTCTTAATCTGAAACATTCTGTTTTAGTCTCTGCAAAACAAAGTTGGTAATGTTGTACTCATGTTTCTGAAGTTGTTATTTTAAGAGCTGCAACTAGCAAATCTAGTATAGGATCAAAAGGAACCAAAAATGCACACCAGTATAAATATTAAGCCAGAGCGATGAGTGGGAGAAGGAGATTCACAAGGACAATAGCTCCTACAAGAGAAACTGTCACCTAGAGAGGGTAAGGATAGGCCCTGAAAGAAATCACCTAGTATATAGGTACCATGGCAAAGTAAGGTTTCAGGCAAGGAAGCAAGGCCATCTGGAAACTTCCTATTTTAACTAGTCTTACTAACTAAATTGGTGCTGTTTGTTTTCTCCTCTATGAACTGAAGGAATAAAAGTGCTATTGACACTGGTTAAATTTGGAGGCCCTGGGATAGAGTCCCAGTCCTCCCCCTAAGCTAATTGAAGATCCAAGTATTTTAAAGAAATGCTTAAATTCACTTTAGTTTTTGACTTCTTTACCCACATTTAAATAGATACATTCTGAATTTATTGTTCTATTCTTTTCCCCCAAATAAAAGGTTTCTGTTCTTCCTACTGGATAATCCTGATATTAGTCACAAATAAACATATTGGAGCCTTAAAGGGCATAAAACTAAGAATTTCAGCTCTAGCTTCATCTCTGCCTCAATTAACTTTCTATCTAACTTCAGCTTTCTCTGGATTGTTTGATTTGAACCTTCCAAAAACCTTCTTTATAGGAAGTTTCCCCAAGAAACCTATTCTGATGCTCTCTGCTGTCAAAGCTGCCCTCCCTCCCTCCCCCCCACTTCACCCCCATCCCTCTCCCTCACTCTCTCTCTCTCTCTCTCTCTCTCTCTGTCTCTCTCTCTCTCTCTCTCTCTCTCTCTCTCTCTCTCTATCTGAAAGATCATTGAGATTAGGAATTGTTTCATTTGTACTTGTATCCCTAGTGCCTGGAACATAAGAGATGCTTCATAAATATTTAGTGATTGATTGAATGATATTTATTCCTAAATATATTCTGTCTACCCACCAGAATGTAAGCTTCTTGAGGGGAAAAAACAGTTTCATTTTTTGTCTTTGTATATCCAGTTCATTGTCTTTATGAACATTATAAAAGTGTAATAAATATTGAATTGAAATAAATTATATTAGATTGAATCAGATTGAAGCCTTCTTTAGAGAAGAGATTTTTTAAAATATTTTATTCTATGCACTTCAAGAATGATAGTTTTCAACTGCCACCATGACACAAAATGAACAAAGTATCAGGCAAGGAGTACTAAAAAAAAAAAAAAACCAACTGAAAGCTAATGAATTGGCAAAATTATCAAAAAAAAAAAAAAAAGAAAATGACAAATGCTGGAAGGATGGCTGGAAAACAAGTACATTAATATATTGCTGGTAGAGTTATGAACTAATCCAGCCATTTTGAAAAACAGTTAAGAATCATGTTGAAAAAATAACTAAACTATGTGTACTCTTTGACCAACTGATCCCATAACTAGAGTTTTACCCAATAAGATGAAAGAGAAAAAAGTTTCATATATACAAAAATATTTATAGCAGCTCTTTTGCAGTGGCTAAGAATTGGGGCAGTTGCCCATTAATGGGGAATGACTAAACAAGTTAAGAGCATATAAATATTATTGAATACTATGTGCTGTAAGAAATTATGGGGGGAAAAAGAAGTGATAAAGGGATCAGTTCTGGAGAAAACTGAGAAAACTTGTATGAACTGATACAGAGTTAACAGAGTCAAGAGAATAATTTATACAATAATAACACTATAAAGACAAACAGTTTAGAATGATTTAGGAACTCTCATCAACACAATAATACCTTCTGATAAAAAATTATGAACTCAATGAAGATTATCAATTATTTTTGTGGACATGGCCAATGGGGAAATTTGTCTTGATTAACTATAAATGTCACAGAAGTTTTGTTTTCCTTTTTTCTCAGGAGAGAAGGATAAGAAAAAGGAAGAGAAAATGTACTGTGGTTAATTGAAAAATTAAAATTTAATTTAAAAAAAGAAAGCTAATGAATACATGTTCCTACTCAAAGCCCTCCAGGCAATTTTACACTGCACCTAGAAAGCCCAATCACTGAATCCTTCTCTCAACTAATTCCTCCAATCTCCCATTGCTCTGCCAAGGTCTTCTTTTTATAACCTTGAAATAGCAAATGTTTTTAATTAACAAGTCATGTCTCTCTCCTACCTTACATTTATTTAACTGCTCAAGTCACAAAGCAGGCACCTTCAGGGAAGAAGGAGAAATTTTTTTTAAAGAAATTATTAAAAGGTGTCAAATGAACAGGTACAGACTTGTTAGTCCCCTGTGAATGCTTAAATCTCTTAAATTAATTTCACTGATAGATTATTTTTCAATAATACACTCCAGGAAGTTTTGTGGGACTTTTTTAAGCATTCCACCCCCTCTGAGAGAGAAGGACAGACTTTCTGCTATTCTATAGGAAGGTTTGCAGGATCTATAGTAAGTAGTACAGTCCTGGAGTCAGGAGGACCTGAATTCAAATGCAGCCTCTGCTATTTTACTACTGTGTGACAACTGGCAAGTCATTTAACACTGTTTGCCTCAATTTCCTCATATGTAAAATGAGTTGGAGTTGTGGTCTTGAGCCTAACTTTGGAGAATGGACAGATATATGGGGGAGATAAGAGAAATACTTTTTAATTTCTTCAAAGGGGACTTTGTTAATGACCAGTTAAAATGGCCTGGCTATAAGGAAAACATCTCACTAAAGAGGGAAGTGGGCCCTGAAATTTGAGCTTCCTCTATTTAGAGTCCTATTTCTGATTCTCTTCTACCAGTTCATAGTAAATTCTGATTCTTCCAGATTAATTAGGCTAAATCCTGAGCACATAATTCCTGAAGATGGAGAGAAGGCCATCCACATGTATAGACATTAGAGGAGGCATTCAGAGACATTGGATGTAGAATTTAAAGATGTGGATTCAAATTCTGGTTCAGATATTTGTCATCTGGGTAAATAACCAAAACACAGAAACTCACAGATGGGAATGATCATGCACACATATAATGATAATAAGTTAAATTTGGCCAATTCATTTCTGAAATTTGTTGAAATTTTGTTGAAAAGAATTTCAAAAAAGAATATTAGCAATGTACAAAGCAGTAGGTCCTTTATAATTATGTGTGTTAATTTACTCCACAGCAAGTATAAGGCCTAGTAAGACATTGAGAGATTGGGGCCTGGGGTAGCAGGGATCAAGAAAGAAAAAGGTCAGGGCAAAAATACTATCAAGTCTCAAACACAGAAAAGACAGAAAGCTATAATCAAGTTTCAGCTGTTAAAGTGGGAGTTGAGTGTGATAATGTTTAGGTTACATTAGCAAGATGAAAGGGTTCAACAGTGGTCCTTGGAGAGATTCCTTCAGACATGGTATGCTTGCCTTACAGCAAAATTTCTTCATGTCTAGCTAATTGCTATAGAAAGCTGGGTTTTCCCTATTTCTATATCATGACAACTCAACTGGCATAGATTTTATAGAAAAGCAGTTTTGAATGTGGAGTCAAGAAAACCTGAATTCTTAGACACTCACTAGCTATGTAATTCTGGCAAAATCGCTTGATCTATCTGTGCCTCAGCTCCCTCATCTGTAAAATGATGGAGTTCAATTCAAAGGCTTCTAAGATTAATTCCAAATTTAAATCCATTGATCTTAAAAAATGAGTTTATTTTCCTCTTTGCTTCAAGTATCACAGGCAAAGGAGATAATTTTGTTCTTAATGTTCCAACTCTTTATGAACCTATTTGGAGTTTTCCTGACAAAGATATTGGAAATGATTTGTCATTTCCTTCTCCAATTCACTTGACATATGAAGAAACTAAGGCAAACAGGGTTAAGTGACTTGTCCAGCGAGTGAGCTCTGAATTCAGTTTTGAACTCAGTAAGATGAATCTTCCTGACTTCTCACTGACCTCTTCCTCATTCTGCATATTCTTACCTTTCTGGATTTGGGGGACACTATTCTATTTTGGCTCTCCTGCCACTTTCCTTGACACTTCATTTCAACCTCCTTTGCTTAATCATCATCCATATCCTTCCCCCTTTGGCAGTTCTCCTTGGGAATCCTGAACTGCTTATTTTTCATCTACAGCCTCTCTTGATGATTTCATCAATTCACATAGTTTAAGTTTTCATCTCTGTGCAGGTCACTCCATGACGATCTTCATTCAATATCAGAGTCTCTCTTGAACTCCAGGTTGCATTACAAACTGCCCATTAGACACATCCAATTAGATACTTCATAATCTTCTCAAACTCAAGAGACACAAAACAAACCTATTCCATTAATTTCCCCAAAACCCACCCATCCTCTAAACTTCTCTTTGAGAGCATACCATCCTTCTAGTCATCTAGGTTTTTAACTTCAAAGTCACTTCCAACTCTTCCCTCTTTCTCAGCAATCACATCCAATCATGTAATGTCTATGACAAGAGGAACTCCTCCATCTATCCCTTCACATGAACACCATGCTAGGTTTCATTACCTCTCATCTAATGTTCTTATATTAGCCTTCTAATTGGACTCTCAGATTCCAGATTTTCCCTTTCCCCAAACTAACTTTCACAGAACTGTCATAATAATCTTGCTAAAAAGCAACTCTCACCATGTCACTATTTGTTCACAAATCTTCGATGGTGACCCTTCCCAAATTGATCCAGGTTATCTTTCCAGACTCATTTACAATGTTCTCCTCCCTACATTCTATATTCTAGCCAAGTCAGCCTATTAGCTGTCTCCAAAATGAGTATTTCATCTACTTCTCTGCTTTTGTACAGGCTGTTCCTCGTGCCTGTGATGCACTCACTTCCTTCAAGCCTCAATTTAAATGTCCCCAAGAAACCTATTCTAATGTTCTCTGCTGTCAAAGCTGTCCCTCCCTCCTTCCTCCCTTCCTCCCTTCTTCTTTCCCTTCCTCCCTTCCTCTCTCTCTCCCTCTCCCCCCCCCCCGCCTATATGTATGTGTGCTGGTAGGCAAAAGACATACAACATGTAAATAGATTAGTATATACATAATAATTTGAGGAGAGACAGAGAGATAGACAGACAGACAGATACAGAGAAATAGAGAGACAGAGACAGAGAGACAGAAAGAGAAACAGAGAGAGACAGAGAGAGACAGAGAGAGAGAGAGGGAGGGAGGGAGAGAGAGAGAGAGAGAGAGAGAGAGAGAGAGAGAGAGAGAGAGAGAGAGAATATGCAAGATTTTTAAAAGAAAGAACTTTTTCATTTTGTCTTTGCAGCCCTGGCACCTAGCACAAAATAATAAAGAAAGGGAAAAAACTGAATCTGTAATTTCATTGATATGGAGAATTTCAAGATGAAGAAATTCTCTCCATTAATACTCCAATCTTGGTTGCTTAAAGGATTGGGAGGAACCTGCTCATGATCACATAATCTGTATTTTTCAGAAGTTAGACTTGAATCTAGATCTTCCTGGCTTTGAGGCCAAATTTCTAACTATATACTATAGTACTTCTCAGTATATAATCAATAATAAATGCTTGGATTGGATTAATTTCCCTCATTTTACAGATGTGGGATCTGAGGCTCAGAGAAATTAAATAATACACCCATGGTTACAGCTAGTAAGTGTCAGAGTCTGAACCTGACCCCCGTTTCAAACTCCAGTACCCTCTCCCTATTATACATATTAGGCAGAATATCACAAAGTGATAATCATATGATCTCACACTCCTCACACATTCCACTGTAGGCAGAGAGAAGTGTAGCAAACAAAAAGAGAGCTGACAGAAACAGCTCTGAAATACTACAACCATCAGAGCCACAGCTCTGAGATTTGAAGGACCAAAATCTGATTTTCCAGGCAAGCTAAGACAGCTCCCTCATAAAGAAAGCCAGTTTTCTGCAAAAATGTGTAAACCTAGGGTTCAAGTCCATTTGCATTAAGATTCTCTTCATGACTAGGGATTGATAACGTGATACAGGAGGGGAAAGAGTTGGTGAGAGCTTGGTAAAGGACCCCCTCTACATATCGGTCTTTTTTCAGTTTTCTTTCAGGGAAGAAGTCAGTATCACATATGTTGTCTTCTCTCAAAGTTGGAAGCCAGACGAAGTAAGGTCTCTCTTTTCTTAGACTCTTGTCAATTCCATATCCATGAGCATTGAGTAATGTCTTCTCTACTGGAGAATCTTATGCAGAAAGATTTGCTCCCTGGGTTATATGTGAAAAAGATGCTGCCAAACTCCCCTTTTGAGTTTTTCTCCTGCCCCTAAGGTACCTTCACTTCAAAGTCCCTGCTTTTATGCTTACTATCCTCCTTTTCTCTCAAATCTCCATCCAAAACTGCTATCAAGAAATGGTTCTGTTAGCAGAAACTCATTAATATTCCATTGTACATGTAAGTAACTGGGTGACCTTTTTTGAGAGATACATGCATTTTAAGAGATAAAATTACTTCATTCCAAAATAAGAAAATTTTTAGAAACTAATCACCTCTTCTACAGATGAGAGATGTTAGCTTGAAGCATCCCCAAAATTAAACTAAATAGGTGGCTGCCTACTTGGCTTAACAATAACTTATGACTCCAAGAATACTCCAAAAGCTTGCTGTAGACCTAAGGCAAAGTCAGTCTATCAATGTCAAATCCCAGCTAATAAGAGCAAACACTCTATTTGATTAAACTAATGTTAATGAATAGGAGATCCACATGAAGGAATCATAGATCCATGAAAGTATTAAAACATAAAAGCTGGCATTTGTATAGCATTTTAGGGTCTATAAATTATTACTCATGATTATAATAAACTGTTATGGGATTGCTGTAGAGAAAGTGGTCACATTTTTGGCAATAGTTCAAAAGGCCAAGACTTCTAAATACTTGTCAAGAGATTTCTATTTCAGCAACAGAATATGAGAATAAATTTAATCAAGCATCCTAGAGAGTTTTTAAGCTAACAACAATAATTATAACACTTTGACTTTCTTTGATGCCATGGCATCCCGCCATAGAGCTTCAGTTTTTTAATGCAATATGCTTG